>NC_044052.1:6854102-7116602 GCF_902167405.1 Gadus morhua
ACAACAAACAATCGAACAAAAATGTATAATAGAACCATCGCGATGACTCTTAGCCTGTTATATTACAGTTTTTCTCAGTCGCTTTGGTTAATTTCTCAGATCAGAATTGAAATTCTCGAAACTACCTGTTCAATCTTCACATCAGTGTGTCACTTGTGCACATGAAAAAAACAGTTTCTCATTTATTTGAACACGTTGCAAATGCTTTGGTACATCCATGCTCATGATTATGTACAATTCTCTGCTCTTTCCTACATTATCAATTGCTTATGTCATGTTGATCAAAATGTATTGTAATGGTCTCTATGGAATAGTCTCACCCCCACAACATTTAGGTATAAGTTCATTGCATAAGTCTTTACATGCAAAATGGTTGAACAAGTTGTCATGATATGTCAAGCATATTTCTATACATTTCAATACACTGGCGTTAGACTCTTTTTTTTGTTATTTTTTCTAAATCTGTCCTGAATTGGTCAATTGCTACTAGGTGAATCTTGACTTTCTCTAAAGAAGGGAAATGTGTGAAGTGTTAGATCAACCAACGATCAACCAGTACTGGAATAGCTCAAAGGTGAATCTCCTGAACCATGAACTGGCAAGTATATATATAGCTGGAACACAACACAATGTTACATTGTCCGAGAATTTGTGACCAACAGACAGGAACGTCAGGAGTTGTAGGATGACTGCACTGTAATTCCTACAGCAATGCATGTACAGTTTTACCTTAAGGAGATGTTCACATTTCTAGCAATGACATGTTCTGTCAACAAATTACTGTAAGGTAAATCAAGCCAAAAAAGTTGCATAGTTCCCCTTTCACTCGTGTCTGATCTCTTTTCTGGTCCATTCTTCTTTTTTTCCACCGACAGTCGCCTCTTGGGTCCCTTATCAGTTGATTGATCCATGATGAATGCAACAATTGCCTCGCAACTGGCTGTTTATATCTAGCCGGTGCCATGTTTGGGTGTGTGTCTGGGCCGTAAAGCATTTTCGAAACTACAATCTGACTACATTTTCGAGGCGCGATTGGATACTTCCGCTGCGTCACATCCGGATTGTGTCGGTCCGAACAGAGCAAGTTGCATGTGCGCTTTTTCCTTGGAGAGGTGACATGGGGCAATGACACACCCACCAAACGACCCAGAAATGGTTGCAGAACCATCAGAATAACTCTCAACCAGCATAATTAATGTAATTTTGGCTAAAGAAGTTGCATAGTGGGCCTTTACTGTAAGTGAGGAGAATTAACGCCCACGGGGATCATTAGAATACCAAAGCTAGATCTTGAAGCACAGCGTTTGGATCTCATTCGGCAGGGAAAAATAACATCACCTGATGCAGCAGGTCCTATGCTCGATATAGCAACTATTCTACACTTGCTTCCTCACTTTAATGAGAAAGACGTCGATACCTTTTTTCTTCTGTTTGAGAGAGTGGCTGATACACAAGACTAGACTGGGTCACACCGTGCACTTATGCTTCAGAGCCGTCTCACAGGAAATGCACAGCAAGCTTTCTCTGTGTTTACTGTTGAAGAGGCCCGTGATTATGACATTGTAAAAGCTTCTGTCTTGCGGGCGAATGAATTAATTCCAGAGGCTTATCATCAACGCTTTAGGAATATGCGAAAACTTTCGGGCCAAACAAACGTTGAGTTTGCAAGGGAATTGCGCCTGCAATGTCAGGGATGGTTTGTTGCTTGTAAGGTTAAGACATTGCGTGTTGCAACGTACGTTGCAGAGAAACAGGCAAGGAATGAGTCTGATGCTGCTGTGTTGGTAGATGAGTACGAGTTAACTCACAAAGCTCATATGTGTGCATCTAACGTCCACAAGGTTGATTTTTCTAGCAATAGAAGTGTAAACGTTGGTGGACATCAGGATTCTGGAGTAGATCGCTCGAGTATAAGATCTGACGCAGATCAGGGTTGCCGTTACTGTCGTGCAACTGGTCATTCACAGTGGAGCTGTCCAGTGCTGAAAGCAAAATCAAAAGAGCGATTTTCTGATGTGAAGCCGGACAGGTTGGCAGTATCTCCTTCGAAGTATAATATTAATTTGTTGCATATTGGATTGAATTCAATTACTCTCCATTAATTTTCAATGGATTTGTTTCTATAAAAGACAGTGATGAGTTCATTCAGGTTAAAATGCCTGTGACACAGGAGCATGGAGTCTGTTCTACCATTTCCTTCCCATTCAAGTTCTGGAAGGTCTCGGTTAGTTCGGGGAATTGACCTCACTACTTTTGAAGTTCCTTTACATAGAGTCATGTTGTATTCCGAGTCGGTTGAGGAGGAGCTTGAGTTGGGAATTCGCCCTGCCCTACATGTTTACGATGTCCATGTGATTCTTGGAAATAATTATGCAAGAGGACGTGTTTGGCAGAGTAATCCTGTGGTGTCTTCTTCTCCTCAGCTGAGAAATGAGACTGATGATTGTTCAAAGCAGTTCCCTGACATGTTTGCAGCTTGTGCTGTGACCCGCTCAGCTACTCGTGCTGTGGCAGAGGCCAAACAGGTCAAGCTGGCTGCAGAGAAGACAAGGTTTGCCTTACCAGATTTTCCATTGAATCTGTCATATGGAGACCTAGTTAAGCAACAGCTTGCAGATCAGTCTCTCTGTTCTTTTTTTGAATGTACTGTCCCAGCTGACACTTTTGAGAGCATGACTCATGGCTACTGTATAAAAAATTGTCTGCTTGTGTGAAAGTGGACGCCGTCCACTGACACTTCCATGGGTGAGCCATGGTTACAGGTTGTGGTGCCGGCAACTGCTAGATGTGCAGTCATGAAAACCGCTCACGACATGTTGGGGCATTCTGGTGTGAGAAAGACGTATGACCGCATTATGTATTCTTTTTTTTGGCTGAAATTGAGGACGTGGCTGCATACATAAAAACTTGCCACATCTGTCAGATGACTGGTAAGCCAAACCAAGTAGTTAAGCCTGTGCCTTTGCAGCAAATACCAGTGGAGGCTGCTCCATTTCAGTACTTACAGTTGGACTGTAAGTACTGTTGCTTACGTCGAAAAATGAGTGTAGGTATTTGTTGACCATCATGTGTCAGGTTACTCGTTACCCTGCTGCCTACCCATTGCATGTGTTCACCACCAGATCCATTGTGATTGCTCTTTCCTAGTTTTTCTAAATTTTTGGTATTCCGAAGGTCGTTCAGACCAAGGTTCTAATTGTATTTCTCGTGTTTTTTCTCAGTTCATGTGTCAGCTTCATATCAAGCATCACACTTCCTCAGCTTATCACCCTCAGAGCCAGTTGAGCCTTGAGCGTTTCCACAAGACGTTGAAGTCTCTGCATCGCTGTATGGAGTTGGGACGGGGCTGGGAAGAAGGGCTTCCTTGGTTACTGCTTGCCAGTAGGGAGGTATTACAAGAGAGCACAGGGTTTAGCCCTAATGAGCTTGTCTTTGGCCATTCGGTGCGTGGTCCTTTGGCTGTGCTTAAGGATGGTGCAGGCCTCCAGGAGCAACCACTGACCTTATGTGATTATGTTGATAGGTTCAAAAGACGTCTGTACAAGGCTGTTCGTCTAGCTCTTGAAATTTGACCGCTACTCAGGCTAAGATGAAGCAGCGCTTCGATCAAACTGTGTTATCCCCCACTGTGTTTGCAGAGGGGGATAAAGTGCTCGCTCTATGGCCGGTTATGTCCTCACCATTTCAGACAAAGTCTGCTGGTCTGTATACAGTGGCCATAAAGGTGTCGGATCTTAATTATCTGCTAACTACTCCTGACCGGAGAAAGACCTCGCAGCTTTGTCATGCCAACTTGCTTAAGCCATGTCATGAACATCCGAAGGTGCCTGCAGGTGGTGCTGTTAGTGCTGTTGCTCTGAGTGAGGGTGTTCTATCTCCTGCTTCTCCGGTAAATCCTTCGGTGGCAGCGCAGGAACACAACGATATCAGGGATCCTGACGATGGCGTCTTGCGTGCGCCCTTCAATAATTCGGAGACCTTGAAGCAGCTTCCCCACTTGTTGCAGCACCTGTCTGGGGACAAGCGTGGACAGTTAATGAGTCTTATTCAGGACAATGTTGTTTTCTGATACTCCAACTCAGAAACATTTGTTGGAACATGATATTGATGTTGGCGATAGTTTGCCAATCAGACAACGTTTTAATCGTGTTTCTCAGGAGAATAAGAAACACATAGATAAAGAGGTGGCTTATCTCCTCGAGAATGGACTTGCTGGGCCATCTTCGTCAGCCTGGGCATCGGCGTGCCTTCTTGTTGGCAAGCCGGACGGTACTTTCAGGTTCTGCACGGACTGCACAAATGTGCTGTCAGGTTTGTCAGCAAGTTTGACTTACTTAAAGGTTATTGGCAAGTGCCCTTGACTGACGTGAAGGAAGTTTCCTCTTTCATTACATCAGGATTGTTTTCATATCATGTCTTGAGTTTTGGTTTGAGGAACGCACCAGCCTGTCGCTGGAATGGACGGCTGTGCTGTGTATCTAGACGATGTAGTGATCCATAGCAATACCTGGAGGGCACACATGGAACTCATCAGAGCTCTTTTTCATCGCCTTTCTGAAGCCCGTCTGATTGTCAACCTCACAAAGTGTGAGTTTGCGAGGGCGACAGTCACTTGTTTAGGAAAGGTGGTAGGACAGGCGCGTCCTGTTCGGGGTAAGACTTTTGCCGTTGACCTGCACCCATCGCCCACAAGTAAAAAAGACTTAATGCGTTTCTTGGGCATGGTGGGGTTTTACCGTGGTTTCTGTCCTAGTATTTCATCTGTTGTTGCGCCGTTGACAGATCTCTTGAAGTCCTCAGTGAAGTTTGACTGGACTCCGGTATGCCAGTCTGCTTTTGAGAGAGTAAAAGCTCTCCTTACATGTTCAACTGTTTTGGCCGCGCCCCAGTTGAACCGGCCGTTCAAACTGCATGTGGACGCTAGCCAGGTAGGGGCTGGTGCTGTATCGGTCCAGGAGGATGAGCAAGGCGTTGATCGCCCAGTTAGTTATTTTTCTAGGAAGTTTCTCTCCTATCAGTCCAGCTACTCTGTGATTGAAAAAGAAGCGTTGGGGTTAATTTGGGCGCCTTAACATTTTGATGTATATGTGGGGGGTGCTGTTTCTCTGGTGGTCTATTCTGACCATAGTCCTCTGACCTTTTTACAGTCACTTCAGAACCCCAACCAGCGGTTAATGCGCTGGGCTCTTTTCATTCAGCCAGAACATGGGTTTAGAGGTGGGACCAAGGAGATGGCCTTTTTAAAAAGTACATTAGAATGTTCATTGATATACAGTTTTTTGACAGTATTTGATTTTTGTCTGTATGTCGGGAATAAAAGATATATTAAAGAGCACCTATAATGCTTTTTAGAAATGTAGGACCTAAATGTTGTTATAATGATTTATAGTCATGTTTAACCATACTAAAGTGTCAAATAATGACGTAAATGCATTTAGACGTATTCCCTGCTGACTGTCTGGGGTGGCTGTGCAGAGCGCTAAACACTAGGGACGCCGGTCGCGATTCACTTGTTCAAATTTCCGGGATTTATCTATATAGAACAATCCGGATTTTCCATGTATGGTAATGCTGCAACATGCTCAGGCAAAAGGAGGGGGTGGAGCACGACTGCCCTTCACAGTTCTTCCGGAAGGTAACCAATCACAACGGAGTGGGGTTGGCAGGAGGGGGGCGAGGGGGCGGAGAAGGATGAAGCAGAGAATGTTGACAGAGAATGTTGAAAGCCCACAGATAAGAGTTTCCCGAAAATCGACATAGTTTTCTGTGCTGTGATTCATGTCAGGCTGCTCTATAGGAGTCATTAATAAGAAATTACGAAGAGAAAAGTAGTATAATAGGAGTTCTTTAAAGAAAACACAAAAGTGGAGGATCAGTCACAGAGAGACCAGGAACAATCAGGCCCTTTGGGATAACCACGTCTAGAGTGTGCCCCTTACATGAGTAGCCTCTTTCACAGTATGAGACAGTTCAAATGTGTCCAAAATGGTAGAAGGTGTTTTTGCACACTTGTCATTCAAATCATCAGTATGAAAATTGAAGTCACCAGTTACAAGACAAGCTAATTGCAAAGATGTCGTTTTTTTAATGTATTCATTGCATTATTTGGTCTTTGTATACACATTTGAGGTTATGACTTCACATTGCAAAACGGACTGCTATTGAAATGTCCTTACCTTTTGTACTTTTTTTGTTACTTACAATTATTAGGACATCTGCTTTTCCTTTCCACACATTTGCACTTTCCTTTACAAGGGAGAATTGTGGCCTTTAGTACCGACTACATCTAAACCACACTGACCTCTTCTATAAAGCACACTGTAAACCTGTTTGTGTTGAAATCGTGTTGAATGGCAGTTCATATGTTAATAAGCACAGAATGAACTCGAACGATGAAAAGAGAAACATTTGGTTATCAAAATATTAAAAGGATTGAAATCATGGAAAGGCTTGGGTTGACGTTGCCAAAATCAGTCCTTCGACACAAGCTGTCTCTCAAAAGATTGACCGAGTTTGATGATGGTTTAGATGGAGGTACTAGTGTTTTGAGAGATTTGTACTAAAAACCTGAGAATGCTCTGTGTCGGGCCTGTACCAGGGTACAATCACAATGCGCCTGGAGACAAAAGGATCTGAACTTCCTGTTTACATTTGACATGAAGTCGCCCTTCACCAATTCTGTAGACAAGGTGGAAGCCCACTGTGGCCTAGGTCCACTTGTATTCCAGTTTGAAATTATTATTCCCTGGGCTACAACTTAGTAGACTGAAGGAAGATACAAGGCCAAATGTATGTTTGGTGCAATTTAATGGAAAGGTCTGGATTGCTCTGCTTTTGGTACAAACAATTCTGAAGGTGTGTGTGTGTGTGTGTGTGTGTGTGTGTGTGTGTGTGTGTGTGTGTGTGCGCGCTCATGTGAGTGTTCAAGATATCTATGCAAACATAGTTGTGTTGGAAGAGCACATATGGAAAATACGTAATAACTCACAAAATCCTGTGTTAGGCTAAGACAAATATGCACAAATCAAGGAACTAAAAGAACACTCCCGCTACAAGGGGTGATCAAATAAACCTGTTTCTACACATTAATTAACAATGTCATTAAATGCACCCTACCAGTGGATTTATAGGCCAAATGACAAAATCTCCTCCATATATGCTACAGCTTTACAAGAGTGCATTAGCATTGTTGCATTCCAATCCTATTTTTATCCCGTCTCTGCCCCTTTCTTCGGTGTGTGTAAAAAAACCAGGGGGGAGATGACCTCACCATACTGCAGTTCCTTCACTTGCCTCTGGGCGTCAGCCTGCATGCCTCAAACAAGGTGCACAGAGTGGGACCCTTTGACTTCTTAAAGGGGACATATTATGAAAACAACACTTTTCCTGGGATTTTGGATGTTGTGCTCCCACACACATACAAACTCTGAAAAAAGTCTGTACATAATTTTTTGAGTGCGATATGCATTACTGAAAGTACCCCGCCTACAGTTACCAAACGAGTGAGTCAGTTTAGGCGCCCTCTCCTACGCAGGAATGGGGCACATTTGAATATTGCCTCCCACTTCTCCACCCCCCTCCAATCAGAGCATAGCTAAGATTTTGTAGACCAGTGGACGAGCACTGGGCGGAGATGTTCGCGTATTTCAGAAGCAGGGATATTCCATGCAAAAATAGATGTCTAATTTGTCAGTTTGCCATGTGACTGCCTGGCCGGGAGTCCAGCGGAGCTGCTGACCTGCCGCCGAATGTGAGGACAAAAGTGTTGATACTGCTCAATGTGTGTCAGGATTGAGCATACAAGGTTACGGTGTGAACCCCGTTCTTATGGAGGGGGGTGTGACAGCCCTCTGGCACCTCCTGATTGAGTGATCAGTGTAATGACTAACACCCATGCAGGCTGAGCTCCTCAGCTATATAAACTGTAGGAGTCAGCCACTTGATCTCTCTCTCCTTTGACGTATGGTTTGTTGAGGGTTTTGGGTTAGCTTTGCTTTGCACATACATTACATTCCCCACTCATCCACACACAGCACTCATTACTGATTGACATGCGTCACTTTAATTTACTTTATCTGTAGTTGGTTAAATAAACAATTATAGTTGAACTAAAACCATGTGTGGTCTCCTCCTTGTCATTCCCTTGAGCCGGGCTGTCACACTTCTGAGGAAAAACACCCTTAATTTCTTAAGAACCATGCCGTCAAAAATTATTAACAACATATTTCCAAAGACACAATGGCCTCCTTATTTCGCCAATGAAAATAACAAAATTCGATTTTTTTGGATACACCTGAGCCTAAGTACTTTATAAGTAATCTACAGCTTAGCTCACTAAATCTGTGTAAACTATATATAGTGCACATTCCAACCAACCACCACTAGTGCAGTAGCATTTAAAAAGGAAATGAGTCCTTAGAGCCCCGCCACAGAGCTTTCTACCCTTGAGGAGGGTCTCTTCAGGAGCAATAGGAAGGTTCACTGATAGCGAGCCATGGGGTGGTTGGTCCACGCAGGCAGCCTGGACAGCTTCTCCTCAGTGGCGCCCTCTATTGGCCAGCCCCAGGCCTTGAAGAAGGCACACAGGTTGTGCTCCACGGCCACGGAGAAGGTCTTGGTGTACAGGTTCATCTTGCCCTTGTTTTCCCTGGGCACGTTGCTCATGTCGTGGTAGGCGGCGAACACTTTCTTAAAGGCTGCCCAGCCGAACGCCTCCTGGAGCTGAGGTAGTGAGAGCAAGTGACATATAGGTGGGAAGACCATATGTAGGGGTGAGTAAGTCCTAATTTGGATGCCCGGTGAAGCCAGCGATCTGTTATTGTTTTGGAAATGGATATGAAATAAACTAATCAAAAGCTTGAGTTTTGTGTAAAATAATAATTGTTAACTATTTTTAAATCTCTCACCTGTAGGTATGTTTCCAAGGCCACCCACGTATTCCAGCTCCCAAGGTTTCTGCCTCCCTTGACGTACTCTTCTATGCGAGACAACCGAGTTTTAGGCTCCAACTGCGGATGTGCCTGCAAGGTATGCAACAGAGCAAATCTGAATGGTTGTGTTTTCGGTGCCGTAGAATAAGCCCTTTATATCCACATAGGGTGCGGGTCCTCCCTTCGTAACCCACAATCCGGTTAAGGTGCTGTCCGAGTCCGAGAGGGTTAACAATCTTGGATATCTGTGTAAAGGCCCGATGTGCTTGGATGAAAACATAATTGCTACCAGAGCACCACGGCTCTGAATAAAATACAATGCATGGGAAACATGCCAACATGGCCTGGGTGTTTAAAAAGTCATCAATTTAACTCAAAAACAAGAAATAGATAACCCCTTAGAATGCCCTGTCTTGGAAGGGTTATTTATTTTTTTATCAAATTAACCTAATTAAGTTTAGTTAATTAATTCGACCAAAATTGGAGGTATAAAGTCGGTTGCAATCTGCAACCTCCCTGCTAGATCAAACTAAATCCTACACACTGCACCGTTAAGCCAAATCATTTAAGGAGAATTTCTCCATATTTTAAAGGAATTGTTAGTTGAATACAGCAAAAAAAACTGCCTGTCTCCGATTTTAACACAAAACCAGGTCACTGTCTCCGATTTTAACACAAAACCAGGTCAGTTTTTTACCTCTGCCCTTTTAGTCCCCAGCACCTCTTCATTCACGTACACCGACCACAGGTTGTTTGTGCACTCTGAGGTGTTCGGTCTGAACTCCCAACAGTCCCTCTGCTGGTTGTGCCCCAGCTCGTGGATGAAGGCCCAGAGGTCTGTGCGTCCAGAGGCCTCTGGGTTAACCATTTGTGGGGCCACAGAGGAGCACATCATGATGGGATAGCCTGCATGCATCCAACCTGGGTGAATAGAGGCACCTATTACTGATCCATCACTAAGGCAGAGGAAGATGGAAAAAAGAAAAGAAAGGCGACTCACCGGCGGATATCTGCACATCGGCGACAAAACGTTCCTTGCGCGGGAATTTGTGGTTAACAGCTGCCAGGTCTGCGACCCCCCTCATGATCTTATCCCAGAGCGCCGCCACCTCCTCAGGGCGCTCCAGGTGTCGGATGGCGTCGGACGGCACGGTGAAGATGATGTTCTCAAACTCCAGCTCTGCCCAGGGGGCGGGGGACTGGCGCATCAGGGCCCACTCGGCCGGCGTCGTCACACCTGGTGCAGAAGGCCGGCTTAGAGGCCTTCTAGATTCACGGGTTCCATAGCAACACGATGGAATCTACGTTCATCACAGGCCCACCGACATTCGGCGACCCCACGCTATTGGACAGCAGATCACAGATCAGCCCCTATCCTCCGTGTGTGTGTGTGTGTGTGTGTGTGTGTGTGTGTGTGTGTGTGTGTGTGTGTGTGTGTGTGTGTGTGTGTGTGTGTGTGTGTGTGTGTGTGTGTGTGTGTGTGTGTGTTACGTGCTGACCTACCGCGCTCGTTATCCCTCTGGGTAGGGACAGACCTAAGGTCTGTCCCTGCCAGGTGCGATGAACTTGTAGTATGTCCCTTAGCCTCCCCTGGGTGAGTGCAATCTTACCTATCTACGGGGGTTAGATGTGAGGTACTCTCCCAAGATCCACAGCCCCCGCACGTGAACAGCGCTCTCTCTCTTACAATCCGCACCGGCTCCTTGTCCCGGTGGGCCGGGCCGTCAGTCCCGCTGGCCACCCCGCCCCTCAAGTCCCGTCGTTTAATGCACCGTGTAGATATAAGTCCCAGAAGGGTTCTCATGAAAAAGAGTCGCCGAGCAGCGTGTGTCCATCGGGCTAAAGTTCACCGACTCCGAATGTCACCTGCTGAACTCCCACAGAGGCTGCTGTTCCTGCTTATGGCTTAGTGAGCCCTGAATACCGCCCCCTCTGTGTGACGTCAGTATTGACCCTAACCCTAAGCACACACTACCCTATCGTATCAGTCTGTAACACACTGCATAATAAGCTAACACAGCCCAAAATATTGGTTGAATCTGCATGAGAATAATCAAATCTACATGCAGCAAAGGTTGTGCACTCAGTCATTGGGAAACCTTTTCAATTGCAAGCAAAGATTGCCGTGCTCAACTACATACAGTACCTTGGATACATGAATGTCATGGAAGTACTAAAACGATTAAATCTGCTTGTAATTACAACCTCTTCTTTACTGAGATTAAGCTCAAGCATCCATTCCTTTGTGTCTTGATAGAGTGCCTTCTTTACATAAATGGACTGCAGTTCTGCTCTCCAGCCTGGAGTACGTTACGCATAGTGGCAACATGGCATGAAAGATGCAACGTCCACAATGCAGCAATCAGATGCATCCCATGCAGTCAATTATTTAGTTAATTGGTAGTTAGTTGCACCTTTATTGATAATCAATGATCTTAGAGGAACTCACCTGACTTGAAGTAAGGTGAAAGAACCGCCCTTTCCACTGTGACCTTCAGCCCCTCCACCTGAGTGTCGGGCGGGGCCACGAGGTAGAGGAGCCCCCCCCACAGGTTCCACACCTGCATCATGGGCTTCGTGATACTGAAGGTCTTGTGAACACAAGGGGCTCTCCTCAGTTCCTTCAAGTGATCCAAATTGTCCGTCTGACAGCCGATCTGCACCTGGTACAACCAGAGAGACAGAAGAGGGTCAAGAGGCTGTTCAACAAAACAAAAAAGACAAGACATGCAGATATTTGCTTAGACTTATACATACATAGAACATGTAGGCAGTATATGATTATTGTTATTATACAAACTAGGTCCTGAGGCTTATCTGACTGCTGCGGAATGTGTATTTGAGTTTGAGAATTTAAGAATGTGCATGACTTGAGGGGCTGATGCACATTCCCGACGCAACCAAACTCTCAAAATGTACTGTAGATATGTTTTCATGTGAGGTTTGACGAATAAATTGACCATAAATATGAAGCTTGTCAAATAATTATCACGCACCATCCATCCTTTGTTGACAATCTGTGCTGGTAGAGATATGTAGGTCTTCATAACTGGAGTGACGTACACTCCAGTACTAATCCACTCCCTTTCACCTAATACACACAAACACACAGACAGATACACGCACATACACACACACACACACACACACACACACACACACACACACACACACACACACACACACACACACACACACACACACACACACACACACACACACACACACACACACACACACACACGATGAAATTGTTTCACTTCACAGAATAGAAAAACTCATCAGAAGCAGATTGCCCCACTTTCAAGTTGTGAAAAAGATAGAACCTGCTGTGTTTGCGTCGATTTTAAGCTGGTGTTCGACAACAGGCATGCTAGGGATGTCCTTGATCAGGTAAGGCAGGAGCGTGTCGGGGTCCAAACACTGATAGAGCTCCGTCCCAATGGTCAGCAGCAGACGGTCCTTTTCATTGCTAACGGGACAGTTCAAAGACACCTGAATAGACCACGGGAGATTCAAATTCAAGATTCAAATTCTGGTGATTTGTTTCACCGTGCATTGAAATGTTAGGGGGCTGACTCCTCATATTCAATTAAGAGACAGTGTATACTTTTTGTGCAAAAGTATGACTCATGACTTCATAATGTAAAATTTATCTATAAATATATGCAATCGTGGGAAATATATTTAAATATTTATGATGCCATCTTTCACCCATCGCAATATGTTGCACTTTTATAACAATTATTGTTGTATTATTTGATGTGTTAATCTAGCTGATAAGGTGTCTGAGGGCAGACAGCGAGGATTGAGTGACTTCTCAATGTATTAATTGTTACCGAAACAGTTGCTTTATTGAATCAGATCAGATGGCCATGTACATCCTTGATAACTGTTAACTGATAACCTAGCCCAGTGAGGGGGTAGCCCAGTATATGGATCACACAGCATGTGGTGCACAGCAGCAGTATGATTTGTTGTTGTTGTATTTAAACCTTATTTGCTGTCTTTTATATTACATGTTTTGAATGTATTGTGTTGAAAAGCTTTTTATTGTCTTGGGGTTTACTTGTGTGTTTTTACTGGGTTGGCAAAGCTTATTTTTGTACTTTGGCCGCCAGCCAAACAGTAGCAGCCTAACGACTCAACAAGCCCACTATCACAGAGCGGAGCGATGATTAAGCCCAGATGAAAGGAAAAGCCCAGATTCTGTACAAGCGGAGGACAGGCCGTGTGACGGGAGTGCGTCACAGAGGACACCAGCGCGTGGTAGACTTGGGGATAACCCTGTAGACTAGTGCCTTTGAGGGGAATTGTGAATTGGGCCCTTGTCCTTACTGATGCATGCCTTTACCTGTGGGATCCCAGCCTTTTCGACAATGGCAGTGAGGTCGGACATGACTTGTGTGTACGACGCCGACTCGTTGGCCTCCATCAACAGGTAGGTAGCACAGTCCTGACGCAGCCGCGGCATGAAGCCCTCCTCCTTCGCAGTGAGAGTCTCTCCGGAGAGCAGGTGTCTGCTGAAGCGGGATACCATGTGCTGGAAGTGGTACTGGTCTACGGAGGCCTTGACGGGGTCGGGAGCCGCGTAGAATTCCTTTGGGACCCTGGAACCCAGCACGTTCAGGCCCATCTTGCTCAGTATGCGGTTCCCTAGGGTAAAGGCAGAGCAGTCACAAAAAGGAAAAGTGCAGGAAATTCCAGGAATTTCATCATCAAATCTTATAGTGGTTAAAAAAGGTATTGGTGCTTTGTTACACCAGATTAGAAGCTGACTACCGCAATAAATATACAATGGGGCCTATATAGCGTTCCCCAACGTGAGCCTCACATAGGTGAGATGATATCTTTCCGCGGCTAGGGGCCATAAATGCAGTCACTGAAGTCTTTCTCAAGTTCTGACAGGTTTGCCTGTAGATAACCAAATGACACCCTTCCTTTTGTAAACATCCTTCGCTAGGGAGGGCATCCCAGTGAACACTGAGGATATTGTTGTTGATGTACCTGCGAAGTCAGTCAGCGGGTTGAGCTCTGGGTTACAACTGCACCAGAACCAGGCATGCCCTCCTATGAGCAGACCTCCTCCCTCCATCACAAAGTCCTGCATCTCCTGTGCCTTCTCATCGCAGTATACCGTGGACACAAACACACTCAGGTCATCAGTGAAGTCTGTATTCCGACAGCTCAGCCCTGACGGGCCGTACAGGGAGGGGAGATCAGTCAATGACGGCAGGACTCCAACTACGCCTTTCCTGCCCTGGTCCAACCATCGGAGGGCATTGTGCCATAAAGGAACCAACTCCTGTGGAGTGCAACACAAATTGTTGTCTTTGTTAAAGGCTCCATCCACAGATGATGGAGGTCTATGTGCCTCAGTACACATTCCTAAGCAGGAAGACCAGCCTCTAGGCCGGTAGGCGGATCACTGCATCTTAACAACAATTTACGACACTGAGTGGAAACTTCATGCAGGAATGTGTTACTTTGAGAATATTTCTATATATACTGTATATATATCTGTGTCATATTTTCCTTTTACAATTTCATTGTACTTGAAGGAAAATCTTTATTTTCTTGAGAATAAAGTGAATAACGGACCACTTACACAAATAAGGTATAGATCAACTAAAATGATAAGCTTTGTGCATTGGTCTTTGGCGACCTTTTCTCTTTTGAAATCATGTGATAACATCTTAAATTTCAAACCAACCTGCTGCCAAAACAATGCTTCGTGAGTGACACATAGGACACGACCCCTGCCGTAGTATGCCCCCACTAGGAAGGGGAATATCGGAAAGGCAAGAAGGCCATGGACCTGAATCTCAGAACACTCTTTCTTTAACCTGAACCCAGACACGCCCTCCAGGAGAAACGCCAAGTCGTCCGCAAAGTTAATCCTGTAGTTAGAGAGAAGGGGAAGGACTAATGACCTAATCGCACCAACATATAATATATATATATATTTAACACAAAATATGTAACACTAAATCTTCTATCAAAATGTTACTGCTGTCTTTTGTAATTTAGAAAGGGTGTGATTGTTTGAGACATTTTTGTGTTTTAATTTCCTTTTTCAGTCGGCTCTACTCACGGATCTGGATTCCAACCGCAAGGAATTGGTGGGAAAATAGAAAGACAGCCGGCCTCTGAACGGTGCTCAGAGAAGTAGATCCCCGCCACGCTGGTGACCTGGTTCCCTGGGAAGGCCATCAGAGTATTCTCCTTGGGGTGTTGTCCAGCCCAGTGCCAGGCCTGCCCTGCGATCAACAGCCCCCCTCCAGCTTTCACAAACTCCAGCAGGGCCTTCACATCAGGAGCCATGCTGTAGGCATCCACCACATACACCCCCACCCCCAGGTCTTGGAGGAAGCCCCCCACCACTTGGGCCTGGAAAACGGAGTGGGAGAGGTTATCCGCCACTGGCTTGCAGCTCTGGTGAATACCAACCAAGGGGTTTTCAGATCCATCGCCCCTGAGCCAGGTGAGGGCGTTCTCCACCAGGGCGGGGAAGGAGGTCAGGTAGCTCTCGTGACCCAGGACTACCATGCGTCCACGTCCAAATAGGGAGGCAGCCATCAGCACCTTGCCTTGGGCGTTCATGGCCAGAGGGAAGGCGTGGTCTCCTATCAGGTACAATGAGCCAGGGGTGGAATTGCCCCTCAAGTCCAGCTCCTGCAGTCCTCTCATGAGACTGGAATAGGCCTGCTGGTTGTCAAATCCAATGTGTGGGCTGGCCATGGTTTAGGTTGAGTGAGGCTCTGAATCCGGCTGATGGGGACAGGATATAAGATAACTTTCAGGGAGGATATAGGACTCTTGAAGTGTAATATAATCTAGATAATAAAATGTTGTGAGCTGCTATGTAAAAAACACATATGGAAGGATGCTTTTGTTACATTTCCTGTATTGGGGATTGTGACGCAAATAAGCACATAAGCTGCAATATCCGCACATAGCCACAAGGGAGCAGCACCAAACAAATAAGCTGCAATACCTGCACATAACCACAAGGGAAGCAGGACCAAACATATAAGCTGTAATAACTGCACAAAGCCACCAGATGGCAGCCTCATCACATATGATGAAAACGGAAGACGGCTCTCAAAACCATAGCCAATCAGACCACATACTAGGTCATAAAGGTCATGCCTACCCAGAAGAGGTCAGATACAGTGATGGATTCAATGATTATTTTCCTTGATTCAGTTCGCGTTGGTCAGTTCGCCAAGAAGAGTCCTTCAGAATCGTTCGTTCGTTCAGTCGAGTTTCGGGTAGCAGTGAATCGATTCATGGAATGCACGGTTCCCAGCCGAGTCAGTCAGACTCAGGTCCTCCCTCGTTCTCATTCCAAACGATCATGTAAGTCGGTCATCAATCAATATAACAACTTTAACCAAACGCAGCGGGACGGGGGGGGGTGTAGTAGATTATTGGATCTTTAACATATCAGCAAAATAATGGATTTGTTTAGCATTGGTGGGGGTGTCACACCAAAATTTTATCGGGGGCGAAAATTGTACGGCCTACGTAATCCGCATCGAAACATTACGTCATCGTTCGACGCGATTGTCCGTTGCCAGGCAGGTTTCAAAAAACATTCGCGCTCATCGAGACGAAATAACATAATACAGAAAACACTTTTTTTTACTTTATATTTGTATTGTATTGAATTTAGCTAGTAATTGCTAAATAGTGTTTAGTGTTTAAATTGTATTGTAGTTTATGTTTGTATTGTATTTAATTGTTTAATCGAATTTAGCTAGTAAACTGAGGGTTTAAAGTTTATCGAAATTTATATTTGTATTGTATTTAATTATTTAATCAAATTTAGCTAGTAAACTGAGTGTTTAAAGTGTAACGTAGTCTAGCTTGCTTGTGTTAATTTAATTTAGATAATAGCCGTCATCGTTCGACGCGATCATCAGTTGCCAGGCAGGTTTGGAATTTTTGAAGGCGGATTACGTAGGCGGTACAATTTTCGCCCACGGTACAATTTTGATGTGACGGGTCCCGGTGGAGAACAAACCATGAAAGACCGAGACAGATTGACGAGACATTCAAATATTTGATTAATCTGGCATAACACAGAAAGTACAAAGACAGCATGCATTTATCATTTCACTGACACTGAATCATATTATCGTTTGCTCGCTCACTAAGCCTCTTCCCTCTTCACCACCCACACTCAGTGAACGAACAGCGAGTCAGCGACTAGTGGGTCTGGGAGGAGTCGAGTCTGAGAACGAACGAGACGAACGAGAGAGAAGAATCAGTTTGGTTTGTTCGTGTTAAAGATTTGTTAATTCGAACTGATTCGGTCGCGAACGACCTATCACTAGTCAGATACTCTAGAGGCAGGGCAACCTCAGATGCCCTGCTAAGCGTCTCTCCACGCGTGTATATACATATTCCCCTCCTTTTCCTTCATAGTTACCATACCGAAACTTTACAAATAAAATGAGTTAAAAGCGATCCTGATTCAAGTACCTTTTCTAAAAGAATGCAACAGGAATAGTATTTTTAAAGAAGGCAATATTTAACTACAGCAGCTGAGCCGTCCTTTATAAGCTATTTGGAAGTGTATGGTGTTCATAATATGTTTATGTCATAAAAAATCACAGAAAAACCGACAATGTGGCTGGGTAACAAATGTGTGTCAAACCCGTAATGAAGACGTAAAGGAATCTTTCCCTCTATAGAATAAATAGTAGTACTTATACATAGAGGCTTTTGGCAACCCTTGAGGCGTAATTGTCAGGGACACATTAAGACCATTGGAAACACTTGGAGTAGGACATTTTAAAACAGGTTACACTTGCTGCAGTAAATGCCAATCTTTGGATGCAATAAATACGAGGTTACTGAGTTGGACCGAGCGTTGGGGCAGGCAATGTGCAATGCTGATTGGCCCGCGCCTCCTATCTCATCGTATGAAAAGTATATTGCCTATCCAATTAGATTACACAATATGCAAAAGATCACTGATCTTTGACGTAGGCCTCTCAAATTCCGCTAAAACATCTTGCCTGACAAAATATCATAAATTAAAATTGTTTTGCAAAGCTTAAATTACAGTTCTAAAATCAACATTCATACGTAAAAGATAAAATAAACAAATTACCCACAACTCAAATAGCATCTATGGCGGTGGATCTTCCAAAAAGGTTGTCGTTGGATTGTACTTTGAAACAGCCCACTTCAAAAAGACTTAATAACAGCCTAACGAACTGTGTATAGCAGAAGAGTAGAAGTGATCAGAGCAATGGTCTTTAAGCACACAGAGAGGGACACTCCCCTAGGTTGGGCGGGGGCCTGGGAGGAGCTAAACATACTGGACTGATGAAATGGATCTCTGCGATTTTGTTCAACCGGACCATAAATAGTATTGCAAGTGGGCCACTTCATGATGAAATCCATGGTGCCAATCTCGTAACCTGTTTGTAAACTTATTGAAATCATCAGTAGTATGTAAAAAACATAATAAATGTGTAAACCTTACAATATGTATACTATCTAGCCTTCTCTTTACATGCGTTTTGGGAAATAACATCAGTTTCAAGAATGACGTCATTGTTGCAGATGAAGGGAATCATTGATAGGCAAGGGGATCATCTGCTATTAATTGAGGCTGTTCATTCTGCAATAGCAAACGTTGAATTGGATATGCAGTGAACATTTGCAAGAATTTGCCGTTTGGTTCAAATATGGTTAAACTTTAAATAAAGTTTTAGGATTTATTTAGCTGTTTCACTGAGTGGCAAGAATATTTGTGATTATTATAATGAGCTGTGTGGACAAGTCGTTCTCGACCAATCATGGGCAAAAAAAAACAACCAATGGGCGACGGCACTGCAAAAAAAAAAATGTGCATGACAACAAAAAGTACGCTGATAAGGCATCAGATCATAACATGCCATGAATAGAGAATTAATTATGCAACGTTTGACCAATCGTTTTATAATTTTATCGGTCCCATGGCATGCTACTTTATGGATGCTTTAATATAGATATTAGTGGGCCCCTAACACACTATTTGAAGACGCTCCCGAAATTTAGCCGTGGTGCAGAATTACAGCCGCTACGAGCAAGTCGCACATTGATCTTTCCCCAAACGCGCCGTTTCCGTGTCTGTAGCCTTAACGCAAATTAGGAGGAGAGAGGCGGGTCCAGGAGGAGGGTGGGTTAGTGGCCCTGAGCAGCTTGCAGCCACAGTTCCATGTGCTCTGTTTTGGATGTATCGCAAATGCGAGGCGCACACAGCCTTTTGCCGTGTTCTGTAAATATTCTAGAACATTCCGGGGGCTCCGGCCGGAGTCCTGGAGCTCTATAACTAAATGATATAATATTATACATAGATATCTATATCATATAATATATATTATCACGTCCAAAAGCTGTGTGCGCCTCTAGACGATATTAGGAATCTCAAACGACTGCGTCGGGTTCTCCGACGTCTCTGGTTCTACCACTTCCACATCAATCTGAAGTAGACTGAACCGCGACATGGAGGAGAAAGGGATTGTTGCCCGCGATTGTTGACCGCAATTGTCTCCCGCCAGAGCCCCGCTGTCGAGGCACCACCGCCTCGGAAGCGGGCAGCGGGCAGCGCCGAGGTACCAACGCCCCGTGGCGGTGTTGCCTCGGCAGCGGGCAGCGGGGCAGCGGGGAAGTGGGGCAGCGGACTGCGGGCAGCGGACTGTGGGCAGCGGGGCAGCGGACAGCGGGCAGCGGACTGCGGGCAGCGGGACTCCGGCGGGAGACAATAGTGTGCAACAATCCCTTTCCCCTCGACGTCGCGGTTCATGTACTTCAAGGAGTCAAAGCCAAAGTTCCTTTCCACCAATACCTTCTCAACCATGGCTGAGATAACCCCCACTACGAGTCTCGTTGTGGAAATACCAGAGACGTCAGAGAACCGATGTTTTATGCGCCATAACAACAACAGCTTGGACAACAACGGTTTTCCAAATAACAAAGAAGTGTACAACACTTGTACAGTTTGTGTACACACACACACACACACACACACACACACACACACACACACACACACACACACACACACACACAGACACACACACGTGGCGCTGGTCGGGCGGGAAAGGCAGAGAAAGGGGAGGTTGCCAATGAATTATCCAAAAATAATTGACCGCCGGAAGTTGTGAAGTGCCCATGCAAGTGAACGGAACGTTGAAAAGACCAGTGTAATAAGCTCAGATAATTATGAGACATATTCTGAATTATATGATGTATCTTAGAGTCAGGGCCCTCTTCAAGCCATGATGAACCCACAGAAGAAACCAGTGAGGTTGAAATAGAAGAAGGGGAGAAGGAGGACAGTCTAAGAGGCAGCACTGTCACAGTTTATTAGCTTATTTCTGTCTATAGTAACTACAAGACAGGTAAATGTGTAACTTAATACTAACTAACTATCTAGTGTACAAAGTAGCCTAGGTAAGCAGGTAGGTTTATCATGTTATTATTTTCTTCTGATGATAATGACTACCCAATTTCGACCCATAATACCCAATATTTACTGATTATAAAATGTGAATGAATATATAACATAAACAATGTAGGTTATATATAATATATATATATTAAAAAATATATAATATATATGACTGGATATCAATCAAAGGCTCATAATTATATTCATGCCATGCACTAAAAAAATTTAAGTTTTCTCTTTTCAAAACGCCACCTCAAGTGTATAATTAGCCGTATTATGTTATATTTTTTGCTGGAAAAGGAGGGATTGGCAGCGGAAAGAGGTCATAGTGAAAAAAATGTTGTTTCGGCCTGGCATTCGAGAGGGCCTAGTGCACGTCTCCGTTAACTTCTTGTGTCCGAGGTTTTTTCCCATGAATGACGTTGATGGTTTTTAGGCACTGTGGTGACTGTTTATCACTAAAAGTGTTTTAGTGATAAAGAGATTTTTAGACTGTTTCAGCTGCTGCTCAATGACTCTCACGTTCCTCTGCTTGCGATCATTGAGATTCACCATTTTTTTATCCATTTATTGAAAAGGTCCAAAGACAAAGAACGACAACCTCGTTGCTGACCGATATGTAACCATTTATTTGTAGGCCTATATAAATTACTGATAGCATTTTTTTGTAAATAGTTGGATGGAATCTGTTTCTTAAGCAATAACATTGAACTGTATTGTTTTCTAGGCCAACATACATGTTGTTGCCATTATATGTTATGTGGAGCAATCTTTCCTATCCATGATGTTAGACCTCTCGCTTATGATGCTACAATGCTAACGATGCTAAAAAACAAGAATATTTCTGCATTCAGTACGTCATGAACTAGGGCGTGGCTAGGCTCCCATGATTCGGTAACATATCTCTCCTTGATGTTGCCCTGCGCCATTGAGCAGTTTACATAGGAATGAATGGGCGCCATTTTGGAATCCGCTGTAACATTCTATTCTGACCAGTATTACGGCTCAAGGTGACCCACTGGAAACGGGGTGCTCACGTATAATTTCCTGCTACTGGAATTATGTTGAGCGCTCCCAATTGGAGAACACATGCCATGCATAGCCCTATATTCCATATGGGTTACAGTTGTACCATACTTTTTGAGGGACAAGAAAAACGGGGGGGGGGGGGGGGGGGTCTTCTGCTTTCAATATAACACCAGGTCAACATGATTTATTGGACAAGTAGTGAACAGTACTATTTCAAGGTTTCTCCAAGACCTTAACAACGTCCCCATCGATAAGCCATAGGTGTATTACTGATGATATGATCGGCGACGCTCTGACTGTATTTACCGTCATAGGTGGTGACACCGGGGTTAACAGGAGAAAACCAGCGATGACTTCTCTCTCCACGCAAAAAAAACAACAGGGTCCTGACCTTTTGAAACTCGTGGTGACCTTGTCATAGTGACTACCTAGGGCCGAACCCGGGCAGGCAAGTTCCCTTTTCCTACACATTTAGATGACGACATAGAAATGTTGCACAATACTTTTTGAGTGACAAGAAAGAATGGTGGGGGGGGGGGGGTGGGTTCTTCTGCTTATAATGTAACATGAGGTGAACATGATTTATGGAACAAGTAGTGAACAGTACTATTTCAAGGTTTCTCCAAGACCTTAACAACGTCCCCATTGATAAGCCATTGGCGTATTAATGATGATATGATCGTCGACGCTCTGACTGTATTTATCGTCATAGGTGGTGACACCGGGGTTAACAGGAGGAAACCAGCGATGACTTCTAGGGATGGGAATTGATAAGAATTTCACGATTCCGATTCCGATTCTGCTTATCGATCCGAGTCCTTATCGATTTTCTTATCGATTCTCATTGGGTGAGAAAATAAGTATAAATGTGTTTGTTTGTATTAAATCTCTTTAATATCTGATCAGAAGTGCTTCTAGTATTAGGAAATTGTACATTTTCAAATCAATTGGTCAAGACGAAAAAATATATGTTTGGCTTTTTAAACCCAAATGCCATCATTATGTGCCATACAACTAAAAACACAGACTGAAAACAGCCAAGTAAGAGCTTGTGCCTTTTGGAATGCTAACAGTGCTCATTTGCATTCAACTTGTAACAAAATTCAACTGACATAAACAAAATGAAGCATTGATTAGACAGAGATTTATTAGATGGGCCTACCTAATAAACCGTTGGAACACACACGATCGGAAACCATAGCAACGCTGGTAAACAAACCCCGAGAAGCCCAATCCCTATGAGAGCTCCCCACGCTACCGCCATCCGGAGGCGACAGAGCTGTGGGCCGTGATATTATATATACAATTATAATATATTATATACTATTATATATAGAGCTCCGGGAGTCGCAAACTGCAACAATCACTTTCTCCTTTGTTTGACGGCTGATTTGCTGTTACGTTACACATGTCACTGAGTTATCACGCTGTTGAACGCTGATTGGCTGTCATCACGACAAAAATTGTCGCCGGTTTTCTCCCGCGAAAAATTCGCCCTTATACGCGTCTCTACGTTCACTTTGTATGGGATCTTGTCGCCCCGTCGCGTTTGGTGTGAACGCACAATGCGATTCTTCCTCGGCGGCACCATGTTTGCTGCGTTCTGAACCAAATCAAAGCAGCGTGTGTGTGACGTCGCAACGCATTTGCCGCGACCGGAACCGATAAGCGGAATCGCAATTTTGCTAATGATTCCAAGGAATCGGTTGACTTGGAACCGGTTCCGAACAAGAACCGGTTCTCGATTCCCATCCCTAATGACTTCTATCTCCACGCAAAAAAAAAAGGGTCCTGACCTTTTGAAACTCGTGGTGACCTTGTCATAGTGACTCTACACAGGGCCGAACCCGGGCAGGCAAGTTCCCCTTTCCTACACATTTAGATGACATCATAGAAATGTTGCACAATACTTTTTGAGAGACAAGAAAAAATGGCGGGGGGGGGGGGGGCTGTATACCGCCAACAACCGCAACATCTACCAGTCGGAGCCAGAGAGCATCCAGTCCGTCACACTAATCGGTGTAATGGAGAACACCTGCGGTGGAGGATGAGGAAGATGAGGTACCCTTTAGAAGGCTGTTTCATGTTCTCGTAGGGTAGAGAACTGGGAGCACGAGAGAACCAGGGAACCTCCAGGACCCGATATGGGCAGGCCGACAAGTGGGTCTAGCGGACCTTTCCCCAACGTTCCCGAGGAAGCCCGCACGCAAGAACTACGTTCGCCGTCGAGGAACGCCAGCACAGCAGTTTAGACGGGAGCGACCTCCCTCTCCAGGGACAAGACCGGCCCGGCCGGAGAGACAATTCGCAATGACTTTTCCATGGCTCACGGAGCCATTAGTATTATTTCCGTTAATCCCGCGTTGGGCACCGACCCGCAGGTTTTTCTGTTATACATTGAATAAACCCCTCTTTTGGCCTTGAACAGACCTGGGCGTTTGGTAATTCCTGAGAACTAGAGACAATCCTGGGGCCGGGTCGCCACATATTGTTGAGAATGCAGGCAACCTGACCACGCTACAGACTAGTGGGCAGGTTTACCAACCCACCTGCCAATGCAGAACCCGGATGGGGCCAGCATCAGCAGCGGGACCAAGCCCTGGCAGCCGCCACCCAGAGGGACACCGCCGAGAGCCTCGTCCTTCTCCGGGAGGCGGTACTACGCCTCACCCAACAGGCAGTTCATGAATCCCTGACCTCCGCGCCAACCAGCCGCCTCACCAAACTCGGTATGGACGACGACGTGGAGGCCTACTTGGAGGACTTTGAGAGGACAGCACGTCGGGAGAGCTGGCTGGAGGACCAGTTGGCCCACATCCTGTTCCCCTTCCTCACCGGACCCGCACAGCAGGCAAGCCAGGACCTGGCGCCGGAGCGCGCCAGTCAGTTCTCGGCATTGAAACAGGCGATATTGGCATACGGCCAAGACTAATGTGAAGGCTGCGTGTTTGTTTGTAAGATGACGCTTAAGATGCAATGGATTCACTTCTAAGACCACCACATACCACCTGTGCTTCGTTCACTGTCACCGTTTTTTACAGTTCTGCTCGAAACATTCTCCCCCTGTCTTGTCATGGCAATTTCCTTCAACAGTGTGCAAAAAGCACACAACACTTGTAGACAATTAACCTAGGTTTAATGCATGCATGCATTAGACTCCTCTCTAGCAGAGTGAGTCCAGAATAAAGTGTGACAGAGCTATTTATTCAGTTTCCCATCCTCCCCACATTGCAGATAATCAAATCAGGTAATGTTTACCCAAGAAACAGAGTTGCCTGTGTTCTCATAAAGCAGGACTCTGAGGAGGGTAGGCCGGTTACCCGTAGAAAAGGGTTTACATTTGGATGCCACTGAGGGAGGTGGGACAGCTGGCCAGAGCACAAAGGTTAGGGTAAATTCATAGACGACAGTGAGGAAAAGCAGGGTGGCAAGACAATACACGGAATGGAAAACAAAGCCAATATGACTAATAGGTAACATCTGTATTTTTCAACACAGTCTGCATTCTCATCAAGCATGAGACGAAGCGGTGGACCAGACATCCTCGGCAAGGGCTGGTGGGGACATGTATTGAATGTGCTCTGAGCGTATAGTCCAAGCAAGTGTCTCCGTAGAGCTTCCCTGTTAGCCTCCGTGGCCGGCATGGGGAGCGTGTTTGGCCTGGTTGGAGGTTCCACACGCCACGGGCAGTCACGTGGGTCTGAGGTCGCGAGGTTGACCTCCCCGAGTGTTGGGAACCTGTCTGAGATCATGCCCAGGTCCACACAGGCTGCACGAGACAGGAATATACGGTCTGAGGTGTCAGTCACGTACGCGATCTGGCGCGTCTCCATTCTTCGGGCGTCGCTGCTGTTACCAGCGAACCTGACGACAGCGGCCACGAGACTCCGTATGCCTTCATTATTTGCGGCCTTCATTGTCATGGATACGGGAATGAGGTCGTCTGTGGTCAGGCCCATCTGTTGGGCGACCTTGACGCCGATCAGGCAGCTCTGGCACCCAGTCTCAGCCATGGCAGGCAGGGTCACAGTGCGGGTGCGCTTCCGGAGGTTGGGGCCCAGTGCTTTGTAATCCTCGTTTTCAATCCTAAGTACGAGGTGGATGTATGGCTGTGAGTTGGACGGGCGCTTCATCCACTTGTCGCTCATATCATCATACAGGTGGTGAGCGAGGGGGAGTGTGCGTACCATGTCGGCGGTGCTGGTGAGTGTGCACAGCGCACGGCGGTCGTCTGCTGTTCGTCGCACACCCCATCAGCCTCCTCCGGTGCGGGCCTAGATGATCGGCCACCCAGGCAGACCTTGTCGAGGTGGTTCCAACGGTTGCATTTCCGGCACGTCTTGCCGTATGCGGGGCACTCGGCGCGCCACTGAGGCATTTTGCTGTGGCCTGCCTCGCCGCAGTAGATGCACGTCCCCTCGGCCTTGACCTTCGATTTCTCCGCTCTGGCGCCCGCCCTGGCGCGAACGTCCGGCTGCTTCCCCTGTCGATATGAGCTGCTGATAGTGTCGGTGCTCTGAGGGTCAAGCAGGCGTGATGCTGAGCGCTTTCCTGACTCTTTGGCTTCGATGTACTCTATCATGTCCTTTATTGGCATATCCTGATTCTTTTCGCCAAGCAGATCGAGCTGTATTTCTTGGTCTGCTATGCCGCGGGCGATCACATCGCGCAATATTTCCTCTGTGAAGTCGTTGACTTGGTCACACCCCTCCTTAGTGCATGTCATTTCGTATTTACACGTGCCTGCCTGCCCCTTTAAGCGAGCATGAAATGATCGGATGGGCTCTTCGTGTCCCTGTCGCATGTTAGATAGGGCCACTCGAGCAACCATTGTGTTTTCTGCACGGACAGCGAATGCCCTCATGGCAGAGAGAACGTCCTTTTCATCACTGTCCACTAGGCTTTTAAATTGAGCGGAAGTACATGGGCGGGCGGAGCCAGGCTAGCGGCGGGCTATATTCTCGCCTTCCTCCTTTGTAAAGCGCATTGTATTGCCTTTGGGCCGATATGAAGTTAACTGCACCCATTCGTTCTGCCGCGGCACTCCAATTGATTTCTTTCCAATATTCGTCCAATCCACTCCAATAGTGGTCCTGCATTGAGTTTAAATCCAACTCTAATGAATAAATGGTCCAGTTTTAAGTTTCATAGAATATTTATACATTCCCATGGGCATGTTAAATATGTGCTACCCCGCCACTCGTAACACACTTGTAAAATGCAGTCGTCAATTGATGGAATGGGTTATTTAATAGATCATCACAAACCAAATTTGTAATTGATCAAATTAATCACAGATAAATATTACTGAAATGGCTACTTTTTGGTTGAACACATATGTACAAATATTTATGATTCCCCAATGTTGACCCGAAGTTGGCGCCATTGATTGATAGACTGTCGGTACTAAAAGGTGTCGGAATGGGGGCATGTCGGAATGGGGGCATGTCGGAATGGCGGCATGTCGGACTGGCGGCATGTCGGACTGGCGGCATGTCGGACTGGCGGCATCTAACCCCAACTGATGTAGCCAGCTAGCCTGCACCGTAGCAGTTACTGTCACACTGTTTAACCTGCAAGCTAGCTAGCCTGCACTGTAGCAGTTACTGTTACTGTGAAAATGTTTAAACTGCAAGCTAGCTAGCCCACAGAAAACACCAAGCTAATATCAGCTACTGTTACAGGTACAGCTATATATAATCTCCCTCTGTCTATTCCCCATCAATTCACAAGCTCCAGAGAAAAAGTATTTTGTAATTACATTTACAGTTTTTTTCAATTGCTTGAACACATTTTGCAAAACTTGGCTCATTGTGACTAAACTCAACACACAAGCAAATAAGACACAACACTGAGAAATATACCATTCACATCTATGTCAAATTGAAAGTCTTCTATTGAAACCTAACAATCCTTTGTCAAAATGTCACTCTGATGACAAAATGATGCACACTTGTATCATATGAATACACTTTCAGATCAGCAGCAACACACTAGTCTACATTATATAAAACACTGCAGTCTTCCATATTCACTGTCTTTATTCAGGTCCACAGAAGGCACGTTTTCACAACAACCAAAAAATCTAATACTCAATACTGTACATTGCAGTACTGTACTTTACAGTTCAGTAAATTCAGTTTAAGCTAAAATATAACAAAAATTGAGCAAAAATACACAACTGTACTGTAAACACAGAAAAACACGCAATTGTGCGTGGGTGGGCTTATGGATCCTCGCCTTGTATGCCGAATCCATCCATGGATTGACCTTACCTCAATGTCTCTGCAGGCCTGTTCCATTGCCTGCAGAAGAGGCATGCGGGCATTTGGTTGGCGGTCATATGTACACTATATCCTCAAGCCGAAAACAAAACCTTCTATAGGGTTGAGAAATGGCGAGTATACAACTTCAAATTGTTTATGGTTGGTGTACCAGTTCCGGACCAAAACAGCCAGATGGAAATGAACATTATCCCAGACAACAACAAACCTGGGCTGCTCTGATCTGTCCTGTTCAGCTGCATCATGAAGTGCATCTAGAAATGTGATGTGTATTATTTTTGCATGATGGTGCAGTTACCCTCAAAGGCTTATGGAGGCACACAGTGATATATTTCCCCCGCGCTGCCCCGGAACGTGCACAATTGCTCTTTGGCCCTTTTGTAGCTGGCTGATAGGTTTTCAGTTTTGTGAGGACGTATTTTCAAGTGTGTATTTAAGTATTTTCAATTAACCAATGTGTTTTGTATTTTGAATAGATGTGTTTTCCCAATGGTCAAATGAGGTCATATTGAATTAAGTGTCTTATGTATGAATAGTGTGTAGCGTGCAGGAGCAAGTGTGTTAAAGAAAGGAGCAAGTGTGTTGCACAATTGCAACTAAAGCGCAAAGCAGCGCTTTTGTTGCAGAGCAGAAGGGACAGCAACTATCGAGGGCAGAATAATCCCTACGTTGCTGTGGATGGTGGGCAGTCTACCCTAAAATCCTAGTTCGATGTGACCCTTTTATGGGAAATTATACCTGTTTAAGGTATAGTTACATGTGTTCAGGGGCGCTGCCTGGCGGGGAAAAGTGGTACTGATTCTAAGGGCCCAGCCCAACGCAGCACGGCCCACGGCCCGCGGATGGCAATTAATAATAAAATATTAATATTCTTGCCTTTTTTTTTTTTTTTTTTGAAATGTCTCATTACAAAGAAATGGTAATTGGAAATAAACGTATTAAACTCAGAACTGTCGATTTCCATAACCTTTTCGTTAGTTATTTAACATATTGTCATTTGCCCTTCCCCCTGAGCTCTTGCGAAATGGTTCAGCCGCAACGCGCGATGCGTTGAATCGAACAGCATCCGAAATGTGAGATGCTGGCACTGGCAGCAGGTGTACAGAGCGGCTGGGCTGGCTGAGGTCAGGTCTTAACCACATGATGGTGAACTGGTGGTGACAGCTACAGAAATGAAGTCAGGTTGGCAAAAACTGAAGGAAAGACGGGAGAAAGAGGAGAGGGCCAAAAGAGGCAGGCAACTGGTCACTAAATTTTTCGCCAATAAAGAAGGTATGCTCACTTAATGACCTTGCGTTTTCAAACTCTATCAAATGGTAGGCTAACAAGCAGAATTCTTGGATTAGCCTCCAAGAGAGCATGCTAGTTAGCATTGTTTCCTATTTAAAAACTCCACCTTTATTGTCACAGCGAACAAACGGCAAATGTGGACGAACGACCGTGATAAAGTAGTCTTTTAATACAAAATATTTTTTTCAAAAGAACCTAACGGGGTGGTGTCTTAAATATGTGCATTTTCAACTTCAGGAGGAGGACAAGATCCGTCCACGGCCACCACGACTGGATCCCATTTCGGAGAAGGAGGTAAGCAGCATTAGTTTGGTAGGATGTTAGTTGCTTTAGGATGAAAGTTTTGAATGAGGTTGCCTAGGCTAGATCATATTTCAGTATTGCTAATAACGGTCAGTCGTTAGGTTCGAGAAAACATAGAATGTTTTTCTTTCTTTTACTGTAACTCTTGTTACTTGTAAGGCCAGTGAGTGTGAGTTAACGAAATGCATCCAAGCATGTATAGGCTAATTGAAACCTGCATTCTTCTAACCGATTGTTAGAAGCTGAAGTGTAAATATTTGTGTTGATGTCAAGCAATTGTAATGTTAATTCAGTTCCTATAAGAGTCTATCTTTTTAATGTATCTTTTTTATGTACTATTTATGGATATTTGAAATTTTACTTGCATAATAAATTTCTGTTTAAAGTAAGCAGAAACGGTGGATTTTTTTGCAGTGCATCATGTCTTCTGAAAAGACTATTGCAGTTATACAAGGTATGAAATTGTGAGTACTCTTATGGTTTCTTGGGGCTCTGGCTGTGAAGCATCCACAGGCTTATGCTGCCATGTACTGGTTTAACATTGTAATGTACTCTCAATTACAAAGCAAGGTCACTAACTACATGAATGGGCAACCAATAATCAAACTGACAATTGTAGTACAGTTTCAAGCTGCTTACAGACAATTTTAGCATAACAATCAAATTTCTGTCTTTGTGAATCTGTACACACAGCTTTATTTTCAACACAAAATTCCATTGGATTTCCATAGGTATTTGTGTTGTGTGGAAAACAGTGTGTTTGGATTTGCTGAAAAGTTGATGTGTTGAAACCAAACTGGGTCAAGTCCAATTTTAGCATGAGAGAAGGACATTGTTGTAAAATTGTGTTTAAGCAGCTATTGGACAATATGTATAAGACTGCTGCCTAAAAGACAGTAGGCTATAAATACTTAGTTTATTACTTGAATTACATGATGTCACTAACTGAATGAAATACGTTTAATAAGTAAGTTCATACCCTTATTTAAAGTCACACAAACCCATACTCCATGAAGGGGCAACGAAAAGTCTAACTGAAGTGCTATTGTGATGCTGGGCCATGTTTACCAAAACAGTCGATAGATGTTGGGGGGGGGGGGCCCAAAATTAGAATTTTTCATAGGGCCCAAAATTCCTGGCAGCGCCCCTGCATGTGTTTAAGGTATAGTAACAAAAACTTCCATGTTGTGCTACTTTGGTCTAAGCATGTGTCTACTCTATAGTGTTCAAGCAATTGAAAAAAACTGTAAGCGTGACTATCATGTAGGTTTCATTCATATAACTGCCGGTTTATTTCGTGACCCTTGAATAAGACATCACAGGTAGGCACTACGGTGGCCCATACATTCACATATCCCTACATCTCCCCCCTTCAAAGTCGTTCAGAGATATCCCATTAATTACCCAAAACATAACAGGTATAATTTCCCATAACAGGGTCACATAGCACTAGGATTTTAGGGTAGACTGCCCACCATCCACAGCAACGTAGGGATTATTCTGCCCTCGATAGTTGCTGTCCCTACTGCTCTGCAACAGTTAAAAAAGTCCATGGGTTTTTGACTTCGGCAACAGCCATAGAGTCCAATTCTATATCTCCATATCATAACTCAAAAGCATATTACTTATAACAACTGCGTGTCAGTATGAAAACAGTCTAAATCTCAACGATGACATTTTCAATACTGTCAACTTGACATATAAAATCCATGCTTTAATTTCAAGTTTATTATAAGTGTACTAAAGCAGGCCCAAGAACTAAGTGTCCCTATACCTGTAAGGAAATCTGACCACACAGCCTCTGGAAGTCACCTGTACCCCACTGTTTTGTTACGAGTAGAAGTTCAATGTTATAGGTAAAATATACATGCATTTCCTGTACGTTTCTATTCAGGACGCGTTCCCTTTAAGACGCGGGGTTCCAATCGGCCAATCGCGTCTAGCTGGTTCAGTGTTCCGTTCAAATCTGTAAAATCCAGAACAATTGAATTACATCTGTCAAAATCTTGTGCTTTACATAGCATCGTTGGTATGTATTTTGATTACATTTTAAGGTACTTATCACTATTTTGACAAGTTTGTTTAGTTTTCATTGCAAGACAGTTCAAATGTGTTACGGCTATATGAATACCATGTTAGTTCACACGTGGGTCATTTGACGACGCTCATAGTGTTGAAATGACCAAACAGAATGTTTTTCAAATGTAAATATTCTTGTTTATTAGTTTGAGATGAGATTGCTGCAGTTTCACCTTTTCCCATGTGCGTCCATTAAACCTGTGGAAATGAGAAATACGTCTGCAGAGTCTTGGTATTTTGGGAAAGAGTTTAGCTGGCCGTCAGGGTATTAGCAGACATACCGAGGACGGCACACCCACTATGCGGCGCTGTATTTGGGGATGCATGCCCCATGGCTCGGTCTGGTGACATCTGGTCTGGTGGCTTGTTGCTGAGGGCAGGACTGGCCGCAGGAGAAGGCCCACTTGGTAGTGGTGTAGGTCTCTCAGCCCGCAGCTCCTGTTGGTCAGATTAATCTGCAGACTCCAGCAAGGCCTGCAGGTGAGATGCAGCACTGCGCCGCTGTCCATCTTCACCAGGTCCGACCAGGGCTCTTTGCACCGGCCAACGACTTTAGCAGGAGTTTTCCACCCCTTATCTCCATCAATCTTGACTCTGACGTCCTGGCCCTGAAGAAGTGGTGGAAATGGACATGCAGAGTGGCAGTGGCCATAGTAGAACTGGTCAGACGACTTTGTCTGTGCGTCTTTATCCGGAACCTGTAGTCCGTCAACAGGTGCAGGCTGTAGCTTCTCTTCCAACATAGGAAGCTTAGTTCTGATGCGTCTCCCAGTCATGAGCTGAGCTGGGTTCACACCGGTTGCTGCACTAGGGGTAGCTCTGTAACACAACAGAGCGAGATGTGGATCTTGTATGCTGGTCGTTGAAGAGAGGTGAGCTATTCCGAGGTCCCTTGAGCAGTACTCTGTCACCACAAGGTAAATCTTATTTTCTAGTGCATGCTAAGACTTTCTGTGTTATCTCACCACTGATGCGTGGCCACCACACTGACATCCTTGCTCGTGCACCGCACCTTGTCAGGCCCTGGTGGCCTCAATGAATCTGCTACAGTATTGCAGATCTCAGCGCAGCAGGGATGATGATCCTGTCCTGATATAGCACCAGCCCATCGGTTTCGGTGATTGAGACCTAGCAGAAAAATAAAGCTGGAGGGATGGTAGCATCCGTGACTTGGGTGACCACCCATTTCTGATAAAGGCTATGATGTGCAGCAGCTCATCGTCATGCTGAGTAGCTGTGCGTATCTCGTATATCTGAGTCTTTTTGTGAGCATTGGCAACGACTGATTCTACGTAGCGTGTTGTGTGTGTCTTAGAGTACCATATTAAGCGCTATATAAATTTTATTTATTATTATTATTATTATTACGTAGGCCTGTACCTCATGCTCCAGCTCCCCATAGCTCACCTCAGACAAGGGCTGTCTTGAGAGTGTGTCGGCGACGACTAGCTGTTTCCCTGGAATGTGATCGGCCACCACATCAAAGCGAAGAAGGCGCATGAGAAGCCTCTGACACAGGAGGAGCTTTGTCCAAGTCGTAAGTATTGATAAGCGACACAAGAGGTTTGTGGTCTGTGTTCACGTGAAATCTTTCCATACCTTGTACGTAGCGTGCAAACCTCTCGCAGGCCCACACACACGCCAGGCACTCCTTTTCAATTTGTGAGTACCTTTTCTCGGCTTCCGACAGTGTACGAGAACAGAATACCACTGGCTTCCACTCACCGCCATGTTCCTGCATTAACACAGCCCCTAACCCGTAGCTGCTTGCATCTGCACTTACAACAGTCTTCCTGTCTTCCAGTATGCCAGAGCAGGGGCTGACGCAAGCATGGCTTTGACACTCTCAAACGCTCTTTCCTGTGCCTCACTACAGACCCAGTCGTTTTCCCTCTTCCGCAGATCAGTGATCGGATACAGTTTCGTGGAGACCCTATATTCTATGGCAAATTATGATCATTGTCAGGCATATACAAGTATTAATGGTGGAAAATAGCTAGTCATCTTTCCCCTATAAATGGGGTCTGACATGAGTTGGGCCTAAAATGCTGATTCCACGTGGAGGGTCCAAGGGATCAGAATGTATAAAAACAGTACTATAAACACAGGATTTTGAACCAATCGAACATGCTATTTTTCTAAACGTCATCTGTATGGCATGTTATGTAAGTTTGGAAGATGACTTGCAAAAAGAGAAGATATAAGGAGCAGGACGAGAATCATTCTGCAGTGTGCTGTGCGAACCACGAGAAACATCTGCCAATGTGTTTTGCTCGGCTTTGTTGTCGCCTGTTCGCGGGTTGCAATAAAGTCTTCTGTCATTCTTGCTCCGGGCTCCTCGATTCCTCAAGCTTTCTTAGTTTAGTTGAATTGATAGAACGCGGTCATTTTCTACCACAAGATCAGGCAGAAATCTCCCAACATAGTTGATGAGGCCCAGGACCTGGCCAATTTGGAGACTGCCTTCACCTTGCTGGGGTCCGGCCTCAGGCAGTCTGCACTGATGAGCTGTCCAAAGTACTGAATTTCTGACTTGGTGTATGGAGCCATTGGTCGTGGCTCCATACACCAGAATTTCATCCATCACTACAACAACTCCCTCGTGGTCCTTAAGCAGAGTGGACATCTGTCTTTGAAAATTCTCTGGGGCTGACATTATCCCGAATGGGAGCCTACGGAAACAGAACCTGCCAATGGCTGCAATAAACGTTGTCAGCTTGCGGCTATTCTCCTCCAACGGGATTTGCCAAAATCTGCATGAAGCGTTGAGAGTGAAGAGACAAAATGTACCTCTCACGCTTTACTTCCTTATTCAGCTGTTTTAGGTCCATGCACACTCTTACTTGGTCTTTGTTCTTCTTTTCGACAGGGACCATCGGGGCAAACAAATCCGTGCAAACCACTCCTCGATATTTCCAGCGACAGCATGCGTCTTAATTCGGCTTCAACTTTTGGCACAGTCATGAACAATCGTGGGCGCCGCGCTATCCTATTGAAAGCAGTCTATGACATTACTGTGATGCCTGCACTAGTGTCTACATTGAACTCAACAGGACTGCCATTTACATGCAACTCCACAAACCACTCATTTTCAGAGTCAGGCTGCTCAATGATGTCTGGTGTCGCCTCCGTTACAGCACCAATGAAAAATGCATCTTCACCATACTTCTCCATACAGTCAGACGTGACGTTGACTTCTTTTAGTGATTTATTTTGAGAGATGGCCTTTTAGTGCCCTTTTTAGTTGGGCAGGGGCGTGCGTTCCCATGCCGACCGCAACGTGAACAGGCAAACTGCCTTGACTCACCCGTCTTTCCTTCTCTGCCACTGCGGTCTATCCTTGGCGCCATTTCTTCCATTGGATTGCAATCTTCCCTGTCTCATAGCATCCACTACACATTCGCTGTAAGCACGCAAGCTCACGTTTTGCTGTTTTATTTGTTCACTTTGACAAATTATTTGAATTGCTTTCTCAAGCGACAGTTCCGGCTCCAACTGTAACTTCTCTGAAACTTCTAGGTCGGAGATGCCAATCACAATCTTATCCCTGATTTGCTCATCTTTGGTCCCTCCGAACTCACAGTACTGCGCTAACTCATACAGGCTTCTGATAAAAGCTTCCACAGGCTCAACAGGCCTTTGAACTTGCTTATGAAAGCATGCCCGTTCGTGTATTACGTTTCTCCTCGCCACAAAATGCTCGCAAAACTAATTATCACAATGTGATAATTGTTCTCTTCCATCATCGTCTCCAAGAGTTATGCCAAACACAAAAGAATCGTAGATAGCCTCAGCCTACATTCCCATAGCATAGAGAAGCGTGTTCACCTGCACTTCAACACTGTCCCGGTCTAGTTTTGTTGCCACTCGATATCGATCAAAACGTCTGCGCCACATCTGCCACTCAGCCGGACGGGTGAAATCAAACTTTTCTGGAGGTCCTAAATTCGCCATTGTCACTTGTCAGTCAGTAAATCGGCCACTTCTGACACCAGGCATTAAAAGTGACTATCATGTAGGTTTCCTTCATAGAACTGCCGGTTTATTTCCTGATACAGGAATATGACATCACAGGTATGGCACTACGGTGGCCTATACATTCACATATCACTTCAGTTGGTAACTTCATGGGCTGAAAAACGTAATTTCGATACCACCCCTGCACTGCTATCGTGATTTTTCTAGTACTAGGGGTGTTTACCTTGCCAAAAAACACAGAGACTTTGTCCCCCCCCAGATGATACCGATGGCCGAAATTTGGGTCCCTGGCTCATGGACTAATAAACATAAAATCGATCAATATGCAACTAAACCATCTAAATTAAGCACTGCAAATGCACTGTGTCTTTGCACTGTTTTTGAGATAATAATCTCAGGTGAGTTTTCTTGTGTTTCTCTTTCATATGTTGTCTCTTTTATTATTGCATTGGATTGTTGGACCCTGAGACTCAAGCATTTCATTGCTGTTGCTTTAATTGTTGTGAATAAGATTTTCAAGATGAATAAACCATCCTGAAAAACAGCCACATCCTTTGTTTAAAAAAAGGATGCATCTTAAAATTAGGGTTTTACTAATATTTGTGAATACACATGGCATTCAAATTGACTACCGATCCTCCAGAATTTTTTTATAAATATGCCGGTCCTTGGAACTAAAGATTTGGAAGCCCTTGTCTATGGCGAAGTGATGGGCTACAAGCTAAAGATCCTGATTCAAAAGTCAATGCCTTGTACTCTTTGGAAAACAGGACGATGCAAGCTAGATGACTCATTGAAAATCAATTTCTCACTGGATGCTTTGTAACAAAACCCTTTTCCCTCAAGGCAGTTTAACTGAATTGGGGACAGATGTGATCCTTCATAGAAAGGCTCCCAGAGATGCGGACGGGGAGTTCTGAAGTTTGCTTAGCTAATAGCATTGTCTTAGGGCCTACAATTCATCTGTTACCAAAGGATAAGCCACCAAAGATGTCAGAAGAGCATCAGGAAATTAAATATGACTGCTCAGGGATTTTGAGGCACATCCAAATGTATCCCTCTGCTATAGCTGTCCAGCTTGTCCTTTCTACTAGCTCCTCGACTGCTCATACCCCCAGCCCAGGTTTTATACAACATGCTTTTCTCAATTTAATGTTTTTTTTAATGTAAATTGTTTTGTATTATAACGTCTAAGACTATAAGAGGTGTGAGAGCACAATCATAACACATGTTCAACAAATGTTATACCTTTTATCATTACAATATTTGATGTATATTCATTGGAAAGAAAAGTTAAGGAAATAACAAATGGTTTTAAAATTGCTAATAACATATTTCCAAAGACACAATGGCCACTGTATTTCGCCAATGAAAAATAACAAAATTAGATTTTTTTGGATACACCTGAGCCTAAGTACATTATGAGTAAAACATCTACAGCTTAGCTCAATAAATCAGTGTAAAATATAAATAGTGCAATCCAACCAACCACCACTAGTGCAATAGCATTTAAAAAGGAAATGAGTCCTTAGAGCCCCGCCACAGAGCTTTCTACCCTTGAGGAGGGTCTCTTCAGGAGCAATAGGAAGGTTCACTGATAGCGAGCCATGGGGTGGTTGGTCCACGCAGGCAGCCTGGACAGCTCCTCCTCAGTGGCACCCTCTATGGGCCAGCCCCAGGCCTTGAAGAAGGCACACAGGTTGTGCTCCACAGCCACGGAGAAGGTCTTGGTGTACAGGTTCATCTTGCCCTTGTTGTCCCCGGGCACATCGCTCATGTCGTGGTAGGCGGCGAACACTTTCTTAAAGGCTGCCCAGCCGAACGCCTCCTGGAGCTGAGGTAGTGAGAGCAAGTGACATATAGGGTGTGGGAAGACCATATGTAGGGGTGAGTCAGTCCTAATTTGGATGCCCGGTGAAGCCAGCGATCTGTTATTGTTTTGGAAATGGATATGAAATAAACTAATCAAAAGCTTGAGTTTTGTCTAAAATAATAATTGTTAACTATTTTTAAATCTCTCACCTGTAGGTATGTTTCCAAGGCCACCCACACAGTCCAGCTCCCAAGGTTTCTGCCTCCCTTGACGTACTCTTCTATGCGAGACAACCGAGTTTCAGGCTCCAACTCCGGATGTGCCTGCAAGGTATGCAACAGAGCAAATCTGAATGGTTGTGTTTTCGGTGCCGTAGAATAAGCCCTTTATATCAACATAGGGTGCGGGTCCTCCCTTCGTAACCCACAATCCGGTTAAGGTGCTGTCCGAGTCCGAGAGGGTTAACAATCTCAGACATCTGTGTAAAGGCCCGATGTGCTTGGATGAAAACATAATGTCTACCAGAGCACCACGGCTCTGAATAAAATACAATAGCATGGGAAACATACCACCATGGCCTGGGTGTTTAAACGGTCATCGATGTAACTCAAAAACAAGAAATAGATAGAAAGCCCTGTCTTGGAGGGGTTATTTATTTTTTATCAAATTAACCTAATTAAGTTTAGTTGACCAAAATTGGGGGTACAAAGTCGGTTGCAATCTGCAACCTCCCTGCTAGATCAAACTAAATCCTACACACTGCACCGTTAAGCCAAATCATTGAAGGAGAATTTCTCCATATTTTAAAAGGAATTGTTAGTTGAATACAGCAAAAAGATGTAAACTGCCTGTCTCCGATTTTAACACAAAACCAGGTCAGTTTTTTACCTTTGCCCTTTTAGTCCCCAGCACCTCTTCATTCACGTACACCGACCACAGGTTGCACGTGCACTCTGTGGTGTTCGGTCTGAACTCCCAGCAGGCCCTCTGCTGGTTGTGCCCCAGTTCGTGGATGAAGCCCCAGAGGTCTGTGCGTCCAGAGGCCTCTGGGTTAACCATTTGTGGGGCCACAGAGGAGTACATCATGATGGGATAGCCTGAATGCATCCAACCTGGGTGAAGAGAGGAACCTATTACTGATCCATCACTAAGGCAGAGGAAGATAGAAAAAAGAAAAGAAAGGCGACTCACCGCAGGATATCTGCACTTCGGCGACAAAACGTTCCTTGCGCGGAAATTTGTGGGAAACAGCTGCCAGGTCTGCGACCCCCCTCATGATCTTATCCCAGAGCGCCGCCACCTCCTCAGGGCGCTCCAGGTGTCGGATGGCGTCGGACGGCACGGTGAAGATGATGTTCTCAAACTCCAGCTCTGCCCAGGGGGCGGGGGACTGGCGCATCAGGGCCCACTCGGCCGGCGTCGTCACACCTGTTGCAGAAGGCCGGCTTAGAGGATTCACGGGAACCATAGCAACACGATGGAATCTACGTTCACCATAGGCCCACCGACATTCAGTGACCCCACGCTATCGGACAGCAGATCACAGATCAGCCCCCATCCTCTGTGTGTGTGTGTGTGTGTGTGTGTGTGTGTGTGTGTGTGTGTGTGTGTGTGTGTGTGTGTGTGTGTGTGTGTGTGTGTGTGTTTGTGTGTGTGTGTGTGTGTGTATGGGGGTTAGATGTGAGGTACTCTCCCAAGATCCACAGCCCCCGCACGTGAACAGCGCTCTCTCTCTTACAATCCGCACCGGCTCCTTGTCCCGGTGGGCCGGGCCGTCAGTCCCGCTGGCCACCCCGCTCCTTAAGTCCCGTTGTTTAATTCACCGTGTAGATATAAGTCCCAGAAGGGTTCTCATAAAAGAGTCGCGTGTGTCCATCGGGCTAAAGTTCACCGACTCCGAATGTCACCTGCTGAACTCCCACAGAGGCAGCTGTTCCTGCTTATGGCTTAGTGAGCCCTGAATACCGCCCCCTCTATGTGACGTCAGTATTGACCCTAACCCTAAGCACACACTACCCTATCGTATCAGTCTGTAACACACTGCATAATAAGCTAACACAGCCCAAAATATTGGTTGAATCTGGATGAGAATAATCAAATCTACATGCAGCAAAGGTTGTGCACTCAGTCATTGGGAAACCTTTTCAATTTGCAAGCAAAGATTGCCGAGCTCAACTACATACAGTACCTTGGATACATGAATGTCATGGAAGTACTAAAACTATTTAATCTGCTTATAATTACAACCTCTTCTTTACTGAGATTAAGCTCAAGCATCCATTCCTTTGTGTCTTGATAGAGTGCCTTCTTTACATAAATGGACTGCAGTTCTGCTCTCCAGCCTGGAGTACGTTACGCATAGTGGCAACATGGCATGAAAGATGCAACGTCCACAATGCAGCAATCAGATGCATCCCATGCAGTCAATTATTTAGTTAATTGGTAGTTAGTTGCACCTTTATTGATGATCAATGATCTTAGAGGAACTCACCTGACTGGAAGTAAGGTGAAAGAACCGCCCTTTCCACTGTGACCTTCAGCCCCTCCACCTGAGTGTCGGGCGGGGCCACGAGGTAGAGGAGCCCCCCCCACAGGTTCCACACCTGCATCATGGGCTTCGTGATTCTGAAGGTCTTGTGAACACAAGGGGCTCTCCTCAGTTCCTTCAAGTGATCCAAATTGTCCGTCTGACAGCCGATCTGCACCTGGTACAACCAGAGAGACAAGAGGGTCAAGAGGCTGTTCAACAAAACAAAAAAGACAAGACATGCAGATATTTGCTTAGACTTATACATACATAGAACATGTAGGCAGTATATGATTATTGTTATTATACAAACTAGGTCCTGAGGCTTATCTGACTGCTGTGGAATAAGTATTTGAGTTTGAGAATTTGAGAATGTGCATGACTTAAAGGCCGATGCACATTCCCGAAGCACCCAAACTCTCAATATGTACTGTAGATTCCTGTGAGGTTTGACGAATAAATTGACCATAAATATGATGCTTGTCAAAGAATTATCACGCACCATCCATCCTTTGTTGACAATCTGTGCTGGTAGAGATATGTAGGTCTTCATACCTGGAGTGAGGTACACTCCAGTACTAATCCACTCCTTTTTACCTAATACACACACACACACACACACACACACACACACACACACACACACACACACACACACACACACACACACACACACACACACACACACACACACACACACACACACACACACACACACACACAAACATGATGAAACTGTTTCACTTCACAGAATAGAAAAACTCAGAAAAAACTTGGGATCAGAAGCAGAATGCCCCACTTTCAAGTTGTGAAAAAGATAGAACCTTCTGTGTTTGCGTTGACTTTAAGCTGGTGTTGGACAACTCGCATGCTAGGGATGTCCTTGATCAGGTAAGGCAGGAGCGTGTCGGGGTCCAAACATTGATAGAGCTCAGTCCCGATGGTCAGCAGCAGACGGTCCTTTTCATTGCTAACGGGACAGTTCAAAGACACCTGAATAGACCACGGGAGATTCAAATTCAAGATTCAAATTCTTGTGATTTGTTTCACCGTGCATTGAAATGTTAGGGGGCTGACTCCTCATATTCAATTAAGAGACAGTGTATAATTTTTGTGCAAAAGTATGACTCATGACTTCATAATGTAAAATATATCTATAAATATATGCAATCGTGGGAAATATATTTAAATATTTTTGATGCCATCTTTCACCCATCGCAATGTGTTGCACTTTTATAACAATTATTGTTGTATTATTTGATGTATTAATCTAGCTGATGAGGTGTCTGAGGGCAGACAGCGAGGATTGAGTGACTTCTCAATGTATTGTTACCGAAACAGTTGCTTTATTGAATCAGATCAGATGGCCATGTACATCCTTGATAACTGTTAACTGATAACCTATCCCAGCGAGGGGGTAGCCCAGTATATGGATCACACAGCATGTGGTGCACAGCAGAAGTATGATTTGTTGTTGTTGTATTTAAACCTTATTTGCTGTCTTTTATATTACATGTTTTGCATGTATTGTTTTGAACAGCTTTTTATTGTCTTGGGGTTTACTTGTGTGTTTTTATTGGGTTGCCAAAGCTTATTTTTGTACTTGGATTTGCAGAGCAGTGTTTACCTTTTATTTTAACTTCCTGTTGTTGGTCGTGTGACCATATGATTGCTAAATGTTTACACCTAAATATCTAGATATCTATATATTTAGATATTTACACTTAAATATCGAAATAACTACACCTTAACACACGGCGATAAAAGGACGGTGTGGAGAGAACGGCGAGGGCGAAGCGTACGGGATTAGCTGGTGGAGCCACGGAGCCGGGGACCCGAGCACCAGCCGCCAGCCAAACAGTAGCAGCTTACGACTCAACAAGCCCACTATCACAGAGCGGAGCGATGATTAAGCCCAGATGAAAGGAAAAGCCCAGATTCTGTACAAGCGGAGGACAGGCCGTGTGACGGGAGTGCGTCACCGAGGACACCAGCGCGTGGTAGACTTGGGGATAACCCTGTAGACTAGTGCCTTTGAGGGGAATTGTGAATTGGGCCCTTGTCCTTACTGATGCATGCCTTTACCTGTGGGATCCCAGCCTTTTCGACAATGGCAGTGAGGTCGGACATGACTTGTGTGTACGACGCCGACCCGTTGGCCTCCATCAACAGGTAGGCAGCACAGTCCCGACGCAGCCGCGGCATGAAGCCCTCCTCCTTCGCAGTGAGAGTCTCTCCGGAGAGCAGGTGTCTAGTGAAGCGGGATACCATGTGCTGGAAGTGGTACTGGTCTACGGAGGCCTTGACGGGGTCGGGAGCCTCGTAGAATTCCTTTGGGACGGTAGTACCCAGCACGTTCAGGCCCATCTTGCTCAGTATGCGGTTCCCTAGAGTAAAGGCAGAGCAGTCACAAAAAGGAAAAGAAAAGTGCAGGAATTTCATCATCAAATCTTATAGTGGTTAAAAAGGTATTGGTGCCTCGTTACACCAGATTAGAAGCTGACTACCGCAATAAATATACAATGGGGCCTATATAGCGTTCCCCAACGTGAGCCTCACATAGGTGAGATGATATCTTTCCGCGGCTAGGGGCCATAAATGCAGTCACTGAAGTCTTTCTCAAATTCCGACAGGTTTCCCTATAGATAACCAAATGCTGACACCCTTCCTTTTGTAAAAATCCTTCGCTAGGGAGGGCATCCCAGTGAACACTATTATATATATATATTGTTGTTGATGTACCTGCGAAGTCAGTCAGCGGGTTGAGGTCTGGGTTACAACTGCACCAGTACCAGGCCTGCCCTCCTATGAGCAGACCTCCTCCCTCCATCACAAAGTCCTGCATCTCCTGTGCCTTCTCATCGCTGTATACCGTGGACACAAACACACTCAGGTCATCAGTGAAGTCTGTATTCCGACAGCTCAGCCCTGACGGGCCGTACAGGGAGGGGAGATCAGTCAATGACGGCAGGACTCCAACTACGCCTTTCCTGCCCTGGTCCAACCATCGGAGGGCATTGTGCCATAAAGGAACCAACTCCTGTGGAGTGCAACACAAATTGTTGTCTTTGTTAAAGGCTCCATCCACAGATGATGGAGGTCTATGCGCCTCAGTACACATTCCTAAGCAGGAAGACCAGCCTCTAGGCCTGTAGGCGGATCACTGCATCTGAACAACAATTTACGACACTGAGTGGAAACTTCATGCAGGAATGTGTTACTTTGAGAATATTTCTATATATACTGTATATATATCTGTGTCATATTTTACTTTTACAATTTCATTGTACTTGAAGGAAAATCTTGATTTTCTTGAGAATAAAGTGAATAACGGACCACTTACACAAATAAGGTATAGATCAACTAAATTGATAAGCTTTGTGCATTGGTCTTTGGCAACCTTTTCTCTTTTGAAATCATGTGATAACATCTTAAATTTCAAACCAACCTGTTGGCCAAACAATTCTTCGTGAGTGACACATAGGACACGACCCCTGCCGTAGTATGCCCCCACTAGGAAGGGGAATATCGGAAAGGCAAGAAGGCCATGGACCTGAATCTCAGAACACTCGTTCTTTAACCTGAACCCAGACACGCCCTCCAGGAGAAACGCCAAGTCGTCCGCAAAGTTAATCCTGTAGTTAGAGAGAAGGGGAAGGACTAATGACCTAATCGCACCAACATATAATATATATATATATTTAACACAGAATATGTAACACAAAATCTTCTTTTTGTGTTTTAATTTCCTTTTTCAGTCGGCTCTACTCACGGATCTGGATTCCAACCGCAAGGAATTGGTGGGAAAATAAAAAGACAGCCGGCCTCTGAATAGTGCTCAGAGAAGTAGATCCCCGCCATGCTGGTGACCTGGTTCCCTGGGAAGGCCATCAGAGTATTCTCCTTGGGGTGTTGTCCAGCCCAGTGCCAGGCCTGCCCTGCGATCAACAGCCCCCCTCCAGCTTTCACAAACTCCAGCAGGGCCTTCACATCAGGAGCCATGCTGTAGGCATCCACCACATACACCCCCACCCCCATGACTTGGAGGAAGCCCCCCATCACATGGGCCTGGAAAACGGAGTGGGAGAGGTTATCCGCCACTGGCTTGCAGCTCTGGTGAATACCGACCAGGGGGTTTTCAGATCCATCGCCCCTGAGCCAGGTGAGGGCGTTCTCCACCAGGGCGGGGAAGGAGGTCAGGTAGCTCTCGTGACCCAGGACTACCATGCGTCCACGTCCAAAGAGGGAGGCGGCCATCAGCACCTTGCCTTGGGCGTTCATGGCCAGAGGGAAGGCGTGGTCTCCTATCAGGTACAATGAGCCAGGGGTGGCATCGCCCCTCAAGTCCAGCTCCTGCAGTCCTCTCATGAGACTGGAGTAGGCTCGCTGGTTGTCAAATCCAATTTGTGGGCTGGCCATGTTTTAGGTTGAGTGAGGCTCTGAATCCGGCTGATGGGGACAGGATATAGGATAACTTTCAGGGAGGATATAGGACTCTTGAAGTGTAATATAATCTAGATAATAAAATGTTGTGAGCTGCTATGTGAAAAACACTTATGGAAAGATGCTTTTGTTACATTTCCGGTATTGGGGATTGTGACGCAAATAAGCACATAAGCTGCAATATCTGCACATAGCCACAAGGGAAGCAGGACCAAACATATAAGCTGTAATAACTGCACAAAGCCACCTGATGGCAGCATCATCACACATGATGAAAACGGAAGACGGGCTCTCAAAACCGTAGCTAATCAGACCACGTAATACATCATATAGGCCACGCCTACTCTATGCGTTTTAGTATTCTCTGCGGACCTTGGATGTGACGTCACGCCTAAACTTATTTCATTATGTTTCGCTCGTTCGTTGGAGAATAACATGGACGCCACCCGGAAAGCTGTTGTCGCGGTAGCATTGGCAGAGTACCAGGCGCTCCAAAATAAGAAGGCTAGGCCATAGGCAGAGATACGGACGCAGTAAGGTATTGGAATAATACGAGTGATTGAAGTTGCCATTTAAACCACCAAAGCGGTCCAAACACAATGAAAACAGTTCATTGCGTTCAAGTCACACCGGGCGCCGCCATCTTGAATTCTGTCTCGGAATCCTTGCTCGGCCTCCTCTGAGTTCATCCGAGCAAGCAAGTTCGCCGTGTCCGAGGTAAAGGGGCATGTTCATGCGGGTCGCTAGGCAACGTCCTCGGACCTCCGAGACGGATAGATAATAAAACGCACCATAAACAGAGCAGCACCCAGAAGAGGTCAGATACAGTGATGGATTCAATGATTATTTTCCTTGATTCAGTTCGCGTTGGTCAGTTCGCCAAGAAGAGTCGTTCAGAATAGTTTGTTCGTTCAGTCGAGTTTCGGGTAGCATTGAATCGATTCATGGAATGCAGGGTTCTCAGCTGAGTCAGTCAGACTCAGGTCCTCCCTCGTTCTCATTCCAAACGATCGTGGAAGTCGGTCATCAATCAATATTACAACTTTAACCAAACGCATCGGGATGGGGGGTGTAGTAGGTTATGGGATGTTTAACATATCGGCAAGATAATAGATTTGTTTAGCAAAAAGTACAAGACAGATTGACGAGACATTCAAATATTTGATTAATCTGGCATGACACAGAAAGTACAAAGACCGTTGGAAAAACTTGGAGTAGGACATTTTAAAATAGGTTACACTTGCTGCAGTAAATACCAATCTTTGGATGTAATAAATACAAGGTTACTGAGTTGGACCAAGCGTTGGGGCAGGCAATGTGCAATGCTGATTGGCCCGCGCGTCCTATCTCACATAAAGTCTATTGCCTATCCTAAAAAAGATAAAATAAACAAATTACCCACAGCTCAATAGCGTCTGGCGGTGGATCTTCCAAAAAATGTGTCGGTGGATTGTACTTCAAAACAACCCACTTCAAAAAGACTTAATGACCTAACGAACTGTGTATAGCAGAAGAGTAGAAGTGATCAGAGCAATGGTCTTTAAGCACACTCCCCTAGGTTGGGCGGGGGCCTGGGAGGAGCTAAACGTACTGGACTGATGAAATGGATCTCTGCGTTTTTGTTTAACCGGACCATAAAAAGAATTGCAAGTGTGCCACTTTATGATGAAATCTAGGGCTGCAACAACGAATCGATAAAATCGATAAAATTCGATTACTAAATGAGTTGGCAACGAATTTGGTCGTCGATTCGTTGTGTCGCGCGATTAATAAGTTACTCGTAGGCGCAGCACTGTTTACAGCCAGCCGCCGACAGGTTGGTTCATGGTTCATGCACGCCCACAGCGAGCTTTAGTGTGAGCGACCACAGCTTGTATTTTGGTCGTATCTTAACACTGGACTGTAGGCCTACATAGAAGTGTTGTACCTTCACTGTCTTTGGGTTAAAAAAACTCCTTCAACTCAGTATAGTCCAACCGAAAACTGTCAGCTGCTGCTGCTGCAGACGTTGTGCAGACGGGCTCGGAGTCGGCAACGCGTGCATCAACAGTCATTCAAAGCAGCGGTAGTAATCACACAACCGGACGGTGTAGAAAGTCCCGTCAGTTAAAAACAGTAATGCAGTTTTTAAATCCATGTTAAAATCGGCAGGATATAGAGCTAGTTAGCTTAAAAAAAGTGTCAAATGTGATGTGTTCAGGTCGGCTCAGTAATATGATTGATGCGTTCAAATGCAACAGAAAAAAATAAATAATAATTGAGATTTTGGTGAAAACTTGTTTTCACAGTAATATAAAATAGATAGTAAAGATAGAATTATGACCTGTTTAATGTCCTATCTTGAACTATCATCATCTTATCAGCAATTAAAGCAATATTACAAGTTCTATTTTAAGGAGTCTCGAAAATGGTATCAATAGGTTTGACCGGTTAACCATGGACATCCCTTATATACTTAAGCAATAGATCACGCCAGGCTGTGGTATGTGCTCATTATACCACTGTTAAGGGGCGTTGTCCGGCCCCGACGCGCAGCGGAGGGCCGGCGACCCCCTTCACGGTGGTATAATGAGCACATGCCACTGACTGAAGTGATCTATTGCTTTTATACAACGGTTACTGTTATGGCGAAACGAAAGTCATAGACACACTACATTTAAAAAGAAACCAAGAAAGTCAAAGTAGCCGTTTTATTAAAGACTACCAAAAAGTAGTCCCTCCTGGCTGCCTTCAAAATGCACGACGGTCGCTATGCAACACACTTTAGCGTCCCTCCGAGAGAACGGTTGTAACGGTTTCCACTTCAAGGCGCAGAGTGATACTTTCACAAAATGATCGGGCGTCATAGCAGTTATGTATACGGTCATTATACAACAGTTGGGAACCAATCAGATCGCTGGATTTAGGTCCCCCGTTGTATAAATATATCATATATCATACATTGTGTGTTTTTTTTGTGTTATGTTTTTTTAATTGTTTTATTATTTAATATTACTTTTAATAGTTTTGGGACGTTGGCGCAATAACCTGGTGTTTTTACACTTCAGTCTGCACTGTGAATTTGAAGTAATGTTCCGTTTTTTTTATCCGAATCATCGATTAATCGAAAAAATAATCGACAGATGAATCGATTATTCAAATAATCGTTAGTTGCAGCCCTAATTAAATCCATTGGGGTAATCTCGTAACCTGTTTGGAAACTTATTGAAATCCTCAATAGTATGTAAGAAAACATAATTAATGTGTAAACCTTACAATATATCTAGCCTTCTCTTTACATGCGTTTTGGGAAATTACATCAGTTTAAAGATTGATGTCATTGTTGCAGATGAAGGGAATCATTGATAGGCAAGGGGATAATCTGCTATTAATTGAGGCTGGTCATTCTGCAATACCAAACGTTGAAATGGATATGCAGTGAACATTTGCAAGAATTCTCTGTTTTGTTCAAATATGGTTAAACTTTAAATAAAGTTTTAGGATTTATTTAGCTGTTTCACTGAGTGGCAAGAATATTTGTGATTTTTTGTGTGGACAGCTCGTTCTAGACCAATCATGGGCAAAAAAAACCACCAATGGGCGACGGCACTGCAAAAAAAAAATCTGCATGAAAACGAAAAGTAAGGCATCAGATCATAACATGCCATGAATAGAGAATTAATTTTGGAACGTTTGACCAATAGTTTTTAAATGTTATAGGTCCAATTGCATGCTACTTTATGGATGCTTTAATATAGACATTAGTGGGCCCCCTCGTTTCCCGAAAGCATCTTTAGCCTAAGTTGATCGCAGAGTGGGTCGTACGAGCATCGTACAGTTTTCACACCGTTTCCCGAAAGCATCTTTGGTAACGAACGTCTTGAAAACGCTCGTAGCTAACGAGTGCTCCAGGGTACTCGTAGGACGCTAAGAGCCTCGTTAGCCTACTATAGCCTCAGTGGCGTGACCAGCGGACATTCCTAGTATTGGACGCGTTTTATTATAACACATTGGTAATGGTGTATCACGTGCGTCTGAGCCTAATGTGGGCCATTGTGTTCTTAGTTTGAGAGACAGTCCAGGAAATGTTTGAGCAGGCAGGGCACTTAAAATGTGGGAGAGAAAGTGGGTGGGATTTGTGCAGACTGACATAGGCTACTCATAAAACGTAGCCTAAAATAATGTAAAAAAAATAAAAAAAATAAAAAAATAAAAATATTAATTATAAAAATATTTAAAAATATGCAAAGGAGCAGGCAAAAGGCTGGGATATGGTTGGGATTGGTCACGTTGACGGGAATGTTTAGTGACATGTGGGAGGGTGGAGGGGGTTAAAAAAAAGTCTCAATCCCTCTTCGACGTGCATGAAAACCAGCCGCGTAGTTATGAGGGAGGCCGTCCTCACACCGATCTTCCTCGTCGTCATCGTCCTCAATGTCCTCCGGTTCAACCAAAGCTACCCCAGCCTTAGCTGCAATGTTGTGCAACATAGCTGTCACACATATCACAGCGCATGACTTGGCCGGCGAAAACTGGAGCCCTCCGCGCTGGACTTGTGAAGGCATCTAAAGCGCAACTTCCACCTCCCGATCGTGCGCTCAGGATTAGGACTGATGTGTCGGCCTAGGCTTAATCAATTGTGTTTTAATATCTTTAGCATTCATATTATTGCAATCTATTCTTTTCGTAGGCTACTCTGCGGTTGGTCTTGATGGGGAGATATTTTAACCCTTTTTAACCCCATCTTCCTCCAACGTTCCTGCGTCTCCCCCTGGGTCATAGCCCGTTTCAGCACCATGTCAGTGGACAGGTAAAATCCTACGATCGTCGTGAGTGCAGCGAATGCGCGTTCACGTTAAGAGGAGTTTCGGGAACCGCTCCAAAGAAATTATCGATGGTTCGAAAGATTCATCGAGAGAATGATCTTACGAGCGAAGATCCATCGATATCCCATGAATGAAGACTCCCTCATGCAATAATTAGTTCACTCTATAGTAGGCTAACGATGCTCTTAGCGTCCTACGAGTACCCTGGAGCACTTGTTAGCTACGAGCGTTTTCACGACGTTCGTTACCAACGATGCTTTCGGGAAACGGTCTGAAAACTGTACGATGATCGTACGACGCACTTCAAGATCCACTTAGGCTAACGATGCTTTCGGGAAACGGGGCCCTGGCCTCTGTCGGTCAGTCTCTCTTTTCTCTTCTTCTGTTCCTCCGACATTGGGTTTCTCTGTCTCTTTTTAGTCGGCTGATCTATTATGAATGTAACAATCCCTTAGTTACTTGTGTTTATATCGAGCCGGTTCCGTGTTTGGGGGTCTGTGCCGTAAAGCAATTCGTTACTTCGCGAGACCCGAGACTCCCGCGAGAGTGGGCGGCGGGTCGCCGGCAGAAACATATTCCTTTTCTCCGCCAAGATGCGCAAGGGGGAGTCGAAACAACGAACGATCAAACAAAAAATTATAATAGAACCATCGCAATGACTCTTAGCCTGTTATATTAAAGTAAATCAAGCCAAAAAAGTTGCATAGTTCCCCTTTCACTCGTGTCTGATCTATTTTCTGGTCCATTCTTCTTTTGTTCCACCGACAGTCGCCTCTTGGGTCCCTTTTCAGTCGATTGATCCATGATGAACGCCACAATTGCATCGCAACTGGCTGTTTATATCTAGCCGGTACCATGTTTGGGTGTGTGTCTGTGCCGTAAAGCATTTTCGAAACTACAATCTTACTACATTTCGAGGCGCGATTGGATACTTCCGCTGCGTCACATCCGGATTGTGTCGGTCCGAACAGAGCAAGTTGCATATGCACTTTTTCCTTGGAGAGGTGACATGGGGCAATGACACACCCACCAAACGAGCCAGAAATGGTTGCAGAACCCTCAGAATAACTCTCAACCACCATAATTAATGTAATTTTGGCTAAAAAAGTTGCATAGTGGGCCTTTAATAATTGATTTGCATGAATAGTATACTACAATATCCATTGAACAATTAACCCGGTTACAATAAATTGACTAATTTTATAATGTAATCAAATGCTCACACACTAGCTGCTTTCATTGGTATCCTTTTTGTACCCTGAAAATCTCCTGAATAATACTACCCCTGAGGTAGTATTTTCTCCATAGGAAATGTAAATGACCTTATATTTAAACGAGGAGTAGAAAGTCGATATTTCTCACACCACTTCAGTGGGCGTGTTGATGACGCTGCTGCATGTCATTGAGTGGCCCCCTAAATGATAATCAGCCTGTTGCCTTTAGTACGCTGAAGGGTTAAAAAATATTTAAATGTTGGAATAGATTTTTAGAGTAATTTGTGGTGAACAAATGTTATACGTTGTAAAATTATAGTCAAATTGTTATTATATTATGCGCTCAGAAATGTGTTACATTATCGACTGGGGTTTCCACATCTTTGCTATGGGTTTAATTACAACTATAGGTCAAGAACTCTAGTTTAGATGAATCATAGAAATGTTGAGTGAAAAGAAAAAAGGGCGTGCAGGCTGCATTTAAGGGAACTTGTCATAGTGACTCTACACAGGGCTGAACCTGGGCAGGGAAGTTCCCCTTTCCCACACATTTAGATAAAATCATAGAAATGTTGTGCATTATTTTTTGAGTACCAATAAAAAAGGGGGCGGGGGGGGGGGCTTCTTCTGCTTTTAATGGAACACCTGGTCAGTTCGTGTTCGGTATGTTCCGAGGTTTATCGCAGGCAGGTAACATTGTGCACTATCACGCAGTTATGCAAAATAGGCACAGAAAGACATGCATAAGGCCTTTCTCACGATGACAAAGAAAGGGAACTGTGTAGGTTGACCTGACTTTCTTAGAAAGAGGAAGAAGCATCTTGCATTTGAACATTCATTGGAATTTTGAAGATGTAAAAAAAAGGGAAATTATGCATTTCTGTTTTTTACAGAACCAGAAGAGAACCAGTCAAAAGTTACCATTTATTTTAATGTCTCTCTATCAATGGCAATGAGCTACCATGCAAATGTAAAACTCAAGTTCACTCACAAATTCAAAGAATAAAAGAAAAAGCTAATCTATTCCATCTATGACAGTGAGATGTTGCAGTAGCATGTGTAATGTTGGTTATTCAGACCCAGTTCAGCTTGTTGATGTCAGGTGTGCGCATTGAAACGAACGTGAGCCTTTTCAAGCTTTTTTAAGGACTCATAATGCTGGTGCCACCCCATAATTGTTGTAACCTGTGTAAAATAGCGTTGGGCTGATGTCGAAGCCAGAGGGTGTAGGTGTTACTCAGGTTCAGCTTGATGACATTGTGAAATGAAAACATTGGCATTGCACAAGGCTGAATAACCGGCCCTGCAAATTTTTAGAGATACCTAGACTAGAGATACTGCCTGTCCTGTAATAGGTAGTTGACACACAGCTTTGTATGCATGTTAGTGTATGGTTGTGTGTGTGTGTGTGTGTGCATTTGTTTTTTTGTGTGTGTGTGTGTGTGCATGCATGCGTGCCTGTGTGTGTGTGTGTGTGTGTGTGTGTGTGTGTGTGTGTGTGTGTGTGTGCGCGTGTGTTTAAGTGCGCGTGTGCCTAATACTTTATTTGTTAAATAATAAATATATATATACATCGATAATATTTGTATATTACATTACATTGCAGCTTTATAATTTAACCCTAACCCTATGAACACAATTTAAGGATACAACCCTAACTTTCTACCAGGGGCGGATGGTGTAGGCTAAAGGGGCGAGGATTTTTTTTCTAACAAATTCTATCGCAGCAAAAGTAGGTTTTCAGTGTTCTAGACATAGTATCTGTCATAGTCCAATCAGAATCGTCAGATTCAAGTCGCGTTTCAAATGGTCCCGCCTCTATGGGCGAATTCATTGACGTGGAAAATCGCCCAAGAATTCTCCCATTGACTGTCATGTTAAAACTTATTTTTTCGGAAAATGAGCCTTCAATGCATTTTCAATGGGGATTTTGGACTCGCCCTAACGTGCTTGCGTCATAAATAACTGAGCAAAGAGCGCGAAGGGATATCTTCGATAAGTCACTTGCTAATTTCAACATGGCTGCTAATGTGTGCAATTCCGTTGCGTCTCTGAAAGAAGTTCCTTTTAGTCGACGATCCAATTCAGAGAAATTGGCATTAAAACAATCAGGACCTCCAAGACCAAAATGAATAAAAGAAAGCGGTTGCACGTTGACATTCTGTTCCAGAAGCGGCCAAAATGATAGGCAAATTGTTAATATATTATGCGCCCAGAAATTTGTTACATTATCGACTGGGGTTTCCACATCTTTGCTATGGGTTTAATTACAACTATAGGTCAAGAACTTTAGTTTAGATGAATCATAGAAATGTTGAGTGACAAGAAAAAAGGGCGTGCGGGCGCGGGGGGTTGCTTCTTCTGCTTTTAAGGGAGCGCCTGGTCAGTGCGTGTGTGGTATGTTCCGAGGTTTATCGCACGTAGGCAGGTATGCACTATCACGCAGTTACGCAAAATAAAAAACAGACAGGGAAAGGCATAAGGGGGGCTTTGGCACGATGACAAAGAAAGGGATCTATGTGGGTTGACCTGGTGTTCTTTAAAAGAGGCGAAACCATCTTGCCGTTGAACGTTCCCTTGAATTTTGAAGATATAAAAAAGATTCTCTCTCTCTCTCTCTCTCTCTCTCTCTCTCTCTCTCTCTCTCTCTCTCTCTCTCTCTCTCTCTCTCTCTCTCTCTCTCTCTCTCTCTCTCTCTCTCTCTCTCTCTCTCTCTCTCTCTCGGAGCTACCATGCAAATGTAAAACTCAAGTTCACTGACAAATTCAAAGAATAAAAGAAAAGCTAATCTATTCCATCTATGACAGTGATATGTTGCAGTAGCATGTGTATTGTTGGTTATTCAGACCCAGTTCAGCTTGTTGATGTCAGGTGTGCGCATTGAAAACGAACGTGAGCCTTTTCAAGCTTCGCTGGTTAAATAAACAATTATAGTTGAACTTAAACCATGTGTGGTCTCATCCTTGTCATTCCCTTGAGCCGGGCTGTGACACTTCTGAGGAAAACACCCTTCATTTCTTAAGAACCATGCCGTAAAATATCAATTTGGAAAAAAATTTGGGTCACATAATTCATTAGGATGTAAAAGATTCAGATCCCAAGAGATGTGAGAGCACAATCATAACACAACAAATGTTATTACCTTTTAACAGTACAATATTTGATGTATATTCATTGGAAAGAACAGTTAAGGACAACAAAATGTATTACAATCGCTAATAACATGTTACCAAAGACACAATGGCCAATGTATTTCGCCAATGAAAAATAGCAAAATTAGATTTTTTTGGATACACCTGAGCCTAAGTACTTTATAAGTAAAACATCTACAGCTTAGCTCATTAAATCTGTGTAAAATATATATAGTGCAATCCCACCAACCACCACTAGTGCAATAGCATTTAAAAAGGAAATGAGCCCTTTGAGTCCCGCCACAGAGCTTTCTACCCTTGAGGAGGGTCTCTTCAGGAGCAATAGGAAGGTTCACTGATAGCGAGCCATGGGGTGGTTGGTCCACGGAGGCAGCCTGGACAGCTCCTCCTCAGTGGCGCCCTCTATGGGCCAGCCCCAGGCCTTGAAAAAGGCACACAGGTTGTGCTCCACGGCCACGGAGAAGGTCTTGGTGTACAGGTTCATCTTGCCCTTGTTGTCCCCGGGCACATCGCTCATGTCGTGGTAGGCGGCGAACACTTTCTTAAAGGCTGCCCAGCCGAACGCCTCCTGGAGCTGAGGTAGTGAGAGCAAGTGACATATAGGTGGGAAGACCATATGTAGGGGTGAGTCAGTCCTAATTTGGATGCCCGGTGAGGCCATCGATCGGTTATTGTTTTGGAAATGGATATGAAATAAACTAATCGAAAGCTTGAGTTTTGTGTAAAATAACAATCGTTAACTATTTTTAAATCTCTCACCTGTAGGTATGTTTGCAAGGCCACCCACGTATTCCAGCTCCCAAGGTTTCTGCCTCCCTTGACGTACTCTTCTATGCGAGACAACCGATTTTCAGGCTCCAACTCCGGATGTGCCTGCAAGGTATGCAACAGAGCAAATCTGAATGGTTGTGTTTTCGGTGCCGTAGAATAAGCCCTTTATATCCACATAGGGTGCGGTTCCTCCCTTTGTAACCCACAAGCCGGTTAAGTTGCTCTCCGAGTCCGAGACGGTTAACAATCTCGGACATCTGTGTAAAGGCCCGATGTGCTTGGATGAAAACATAATGTCTACCAGAGCACCACGGCTCTGAATAAAATACAATGCATGGGAAACATACCACCATGGCCTGGGTGTTTAAACGGTCATCGATGTAACTCAAAAAACAAGAAATAGATACCCCCTTAGAAGGGTTATTAATTTTTATCAAATTAACCTAATTAAGATAGTTAATTAATTCGAACAGAATTGGGGGTATACAGTGGGTTGCAATCTGCAACCTCCCTGCTAGATCAAACTAAATCCTACACACTGCACCGTTAAGCCAAATCATTTAAGGAGAATTTCTCCATATTTTAAAGGAATTGTTAGTTGAATACAGCAAAAAAAAACTGACTGTCTCCGAATTTAACACAAAACCAGCTCAGTTTTTTACCTCTGCCCTTTTAGTCCCCAGCACCTCTTCATTCACGTACACCGACCACAGGTTGCACGTGCACTCTGTGGTGTTGGGTTCGAACTCCCAACAGTCCCTCTGCTGGTTGTGCCCCAGCTCGTGGATGAAGCCCCAGAGGTCTGTGCGTCCAGAGGCCTCTGGGTTAATCATTTGTGGGGCCACAGAGGAGCACATCATGATGGGATAGCCTGCATGCATCCAACCTGGGTGAAGAGAGGAACCTATTACTGATCCATCGCTAAGGCAGAGGAAGATAGAAAAAAGAAAAGAAAGGCGACTCACCGCAGGATATCTGCACTTCGGCAACAAAACGTTCCTTGCGCGGGAATTTGTAGGAAACAGCTGCCAGGTCTGCGACCCCCCTCATGATCTTATCCCAGAGCGCCGCCACCTCCTCAGGGCGCTCCAGGTGTCGGATGGCGTCGGACGGCACGGTGAAGATGATGTTCTCAAACTCCAGCTCTGCCCAGGGGGCGGGGGACTGGCGCATCAGGGCCCACTCGGCTGGCGTCGTCACACCTGGTGCAGAAGGCCGGCTTAGAGGCCTTCTAGATTCACGGGTTCCATAGCAACACGATGGAATCTACGTTCACCACAGCCCCACTGACATTCGGCGACCCCACGCTATCGGACAGCAGATCACAGATCAGCCACCATCCTCCGTGTGTGTGTGTGTGTGTGTGTGTGTGTGTGTGTGTGTGTGTGTGTGTGTGTGTGTGTGTGTGTGTGACGTGCTGACCTACCGCGCTCGTTATCCCTCTAGTCAGCCCGTAACCTAAGGTCTGTCCCTGCCAGGTGCGATGAACTTGTAGTATGTTCCTAAGCCTCCCCTGGCTGAGTGCAATCTTACCTATCTATGGGGGTTAGGTGCGAGGTACTCTCCCAAGATCCACAGCCCCCGCACGCGAACAGCGCTCTCTCTCTCTTACAATCCGCACCGGCTCCTTGTCCCGGTGGGCCGGGCCGTCAGTCCCGCTGGCCACCCCGCACCTTAAGTCCCGTCGTTTAATTCACAGTGTATATATAAGTCCCAGCAGTACATTCCTCTGTGTCTTGATAGAGTGCCTTCTTTACATAAATGGACTGCAGTTCTGCTCTCCAGCCTGGAGTACGTTACACATAGTGGCAACATGGCATGAAAGATGCAACGTCCACAATGCAGCAATCAGATGTATCCCATGAGGTCAATTATTTAGTTAATTGGTAGTTAGTTGCACCTTTATTGATAATCAATGATCTTAGAGGAACTCACCTGACTTGAAGTAAGGTGAAAGAACCGCTCTTTCCACTGTGACCTTCAGCCCCTGCACCTGAGTGTTGGGCGGGGCCACGAGGTAGAGGAGCCCCCCCCACAGGTTCCACACCTGCATCATGGGCTTCGTGATTCTGAAGATCTTTTTAACACAAGGGGCTCTCCTCAGTTCCTTCAAGTGATCCAAATTGTCCGTCTGACAGCCGATCTGCACCTGGTACAACCAGAGAGACAAGAGGGTCAAGAGGCTGTTCAACAAAACAAAAAATACAAGACATGCAGATATTTGCTCAGACTTATACATACATAGAACATGTAGGCAGTATATGATTATTGTTATTATACAAACTAGGTCTTGACTGCATCTGACTGCTGTGGAATATGTATTTGAGTTTCAGAATTTAAGAATGTGCATGATTTGAGGGGCTGATGCACATTCCCGACGCACCCAAACTCTCAATATGTACTGTAGATATGTTTTCATGTGAGGTTTGACGAATAAATTGACCATAAATATGAAGCTTGTCAAATAATTATCACGCACCATCCATCCTTTGTTGACAATCTGTGCTGGTAGAGATATGTAGGTCTTCATAACTGGAGTGACGTACACTCCAGTACTAATCCACTCCCTTTCACCTAATACGCCCACACACACAGACAGATACACGCACACACACACACACACACACAAGGAAATTGTTTCACTTCACAGAATAGAAAAACTCATCAGAAGCAGAATGCCCCATTTTCAAGTTGTGAAAAAGATAGAACCTGCTGTGTTTGCGTTGATTTTAAGCTGGTGTTGGACAACAGGCATGCTAGGGATGTCCTTGATCAGGTAAGGCAGGAGCGTGTCGGGGTCCAAACACTGATAGAGCTCAGTCCCGATGGTCAGCAGCAGACGGTCCTTTTCATTGCTAACGGGACAGTTCAAAGACACCTGAATAGACCACGGGAGATTCAAATTCAAGATTCAAATTCGTGTGATTTTCTTGTTCATTGAAATGTTAGGGGGCTGACTCCTCATATTCAATTAAGAGACAGTATACAATTTTTGTGCAAAAGTATGACTCATGACTTCATAATGTAAAATATAATTATAAATAGAGGCAAATCGTCTGAAATAAATTTAAATATTTTTGATGCCACAGAGGTGTCTGAGGGCAGACAGTGAGGATTGAGTGACTTCTCAATATATCAATTGTTACCGAAACAGTTGCTTTAATTGATCAGATCAGATGGCCATGTACATCATTGATAACTGTTAACTGATAACCTAGCCCAATGAGGGGGTAGCCCAATATGTACAGTATATGGATCACACAGCATGTGGTGCACAGCAGAAGTATGATTTGTTGTTGTTGTATTTAAACCTTATTTGCTGTCTTTTATATTACATGTTTTGCATGTATTGTGTTGAAAAGCTTTTTATTGTCTTGGGGTTTTACTTGTGTGTTTATATTGGGTTGCCAAAGCTTATTTTTGTACTTGGATTTGCAGAGCAGTGTTTACCTTTTATTTTAACTTCCTCTTATTGGTCGAGTGTCCACATGATTGCTAAATGTTTACACCTAAATATCTAAATACCTAATATATATACTTAGATAATTACACCTAAATATCGAAATATCTACAACTCTACACACGGCGATAAAAGGACGGTGTGGAGAGAACGGCGAGGGCGAAGCGTACGGGATTAGCTGGTGGAGCCACGGAGCCGGGGACCCGGGCACCAGCCGCCAGCCAAACAGTAGTGGCTTACCGACTCAACAAGCCCACTATCACAGAGCGGAGCGATGAGTAAGCCCAGATGAAAGGAAAAGCCCAGATTCTGGACAAGCGGAGGACAGGCCGTGTGACGGGAGTGCGTCACCGAGGACACCAGCGCGTGGTAGACTTGGGGATAACCCTGTAGACTAGTGCCTTTGAGGGGAATTGTGAATTTATTTTAAATTCATATTTTTGTTATTAAATTGCCCAGAGATAAAATATTAGAATGTCCAGATTCGTTCAGGAATAAAGTGTTGAAACGTGCCCGTGGTGCGTGGCTCCTCCTTGGTTTCACAGCGTTGCTCTGGACCCTGGAGAAAGGAAACCAGTAGGTTTTCTTTATCCCCTTTCCCCCCCCTGCTTCTTACTGATGCATGCCTTTACCTGTGGGATCCCAGCCTTTTTGACGATAGCAGTGAGGTCGGACACGACTTGTGTGTATGACGCCGACCCGTTGGCCTCCATCAACAGGTAGGCAGCACAGTCCCGACGCAGCCGCGGCATGAAGCCCTCCTCCTTCGCAGTGAGAGTCTCTCCGGAGAGCAGGTGTCTGCTGAAGCGGGATACCATGTGCTGGAAGTGGTACTGGTCTACGGAGGCCTTGACGGGGTCGGGAGCCTCGTAGAATTCGTCTGGGACGGTAGTACCCAGCACGTTCAGGCCCATCTTGCTCAGTATGCGGTTCCCTAGAGTAAAGGCAGAGCAGTCACAAAAAGGAAAAGGAAAGTGCAGGAATTTCATCATCAAATCAAACTATCTTATAGTGGTTAAAAAAGGTATTGGTGCTTTGTTACACCAGATTAGAAGCTGACTACAGCAATAAATATACAATAGGGCCTATAGCGTTCCCCAACGTGAGCCTCACATAGGTGAGATGATATCTTTCCGCGGCTAGGGGCCATAAATGCAGTCACTGAAGTCTTTCACAAGCTCCGACAGGTTTCCCTGTAGATAACACATTGACACCCTTCCTTTTGTAAACATCCTTCGCTAGGGAGGGCATCCCAGTGAACACTGAGGATATTGTTGTTGATGTACCTGCGAAGTCAGTCAGCGGGTTGAGCTCTGGGTTACAACTGCACCAGTCCCAGGCATGCCCTCCTATGAGCAGACCTCCTCCCTCCATCACAAAGTCCTGCATCTCCTGTGCCTTCTCATCGCAGTATACCGTGGACACAAACACACTCAGGTCATCAGTGAAGTCTGTATTCCGACAGCTCAGCCCTGACGGGCCGTACAGGGATGGGAGATCAGTCAATGACGGCAGGACTCCAACTACGCCTCTCCTGCCCTGGTCCAACCATCGGAGGGCATTGTGCCATAAAGGAACCAACTCCTGTGGAGTACAACACAAATTGTTGTCTTTGTTAAAGGCTCCATCCACAGATGATGGCGGTCTATGTGCCTCAGTACACATTCCCAAGCAGGAAGACCAGCCTCTAGGCCGGTAGGCGGAGAGGCGGATCACTGCATCTGAACAACAATTTACGACACTGAGTGGAAACTTCATGCAGGAATGTGTTACTTTGAGAATATTTGTATGCATATATTTTTGTGTCATGTTACTTTTACAGTTTCATTGTAGGCCTACTTGAAGGAAAATCTCGATTTTCTTGTGAATAAAGATATATATATATACAAATAAGGTATATATCAACTAAATGGTAAGCTTTGTGCATTGGTCTTTGGCGACCTTTTCTCTTTTGAAATCAAGTGATAACATCTTAAATTTCAAACCAACCTGTTGGCCAAACAATTCTTCGTGAGCGACAAATAGGACTCGACCCCTGCCATAGTATGCCCCCGCTAGGAAGGGGAATATTGGAAAGGCAAGAAGGCCATGGACATGAATCTCAGAACACTCGTCCTTTAACCTGAACCCAGACACGCCCTCCAGGAGAAACGCCAAGTCGTCCGCAAAGTTAATCCTGTAGTTAGAGGGAAGGGGAAGGACTAATTACCTAATGGCACCAACATATTAATGTTTATATATATATATATATATATATATATATATATATATATATACACAAAATAAACACAAAATATATAACAAAAAATCTTCTATCAAAATGTTACTGCTGTCTTTTGTAATTAAGAAAGGGTGTGACTGTTTGAAACATTTTTGTTTTTTAATTTCCGTTTTCAGTCGGCTCTACTCACGGATCTGGATTCCAACCGCAAGGAATTGTTGGGAAAATGGAAAGACAGCCCGCCTCTGAACGGTGCTCAGAGAAGTAGATCCCCGCCATGCTGGTGACCTGGTTCCCTGGGAAGGCCATCAGAGTATTCTCCTTGGGGTGTTGTCCAGCCCAGTGCCAGGCCTGCCCTGCGATCAACAGCCCCCCTCCAGCTTTCACAAACTCCAGCAGGGCCTTCACATCAGGAGCCATGCTGTAGGCATCCACCACATACACCCCCACCCCCAGTTCTTGGAGAAAGCCCCCCACCACTTGGGCCTGGAAAACGGAGTGGGAGAGGTTATCAGCCACTGGCTTGCAGCTCTGGTGAATACCAACCAGGGGGTTTTCAGATCCATCGCCCCTGAGCCAGGTGAGGGCGTTCTCCACCAGGGCGGGGAAGGTGGTCAGGTAGCTCTCGTGACCCAGGACTACCATGCATCCACGTCCAAAGAGGGAGGCGGCCATCAGCACCTTGCCTTGGGCGTTCATGGCCAGAGGGAAGGCGTGGTCTCCTATCAGGTACAATGAGCCAGGGGTGGCATCGCCCCTCAAGTCCAGCTCCTGCAGTCCTCTCATGAGACTGGAATAGGCCCGCTGGTTGTCAAATCCAATTTGTGGGCTGGCCATGGTTTAAGTTGAGTGAGGCTCTGAATCCGGCTGATGGGGACAGGATATAGGATAACTTTCAGGGAGAAATAGGACTCTTGAAGTGTAATATAATCTAGATAATAAAATGTTGTGAGCTGCTATGTGAAAAACACTTATGGAAGGATGCTTTTGTTACATTTCCGGTATTGGGGATTGCGACGCAAATAAGCACATAAACTGCAAGATTCACACATAGCCACAAGGGAGCAGCACCAAACAAATAAGCTGCAATACCTGCACATAACCACAAGGGAAGCAGGACCAAACATATAAGCTGTAATGACTGCACAAAGCCACCAGATGGCAGCATCATCACACATGATGAAAACGGAAGACTGGTTCTCAAAACCATAGCCAATCAGAGCACGTACCACGTCATATAGGCCACGCCTACCCAGAAGAGGTCAGATACAGTGATGGATTCAATGATTATTTCAGTCAGTTCTCCAAGAAGAGTAGTTCAGAATCGTTCAGTCGAGTTTCGGGTAGCAGTGAATCGATTCATGGAATGCAGGGTTCTCAGCTGAGTCAGTCAGGGTGCACTCGAACTGGGCCATCTGGCCGTGGCCGTGGCCGTTTTCACACCTAACCGTGCTCAAATCTGCCAGTGTTAGTGTGGCCAGTCTGGCCAGGCCAGGCCAATTTGGCCACTTGGGAGAGGTGTGCTGCTACGGTACGGGCCGCCACGGTACAGATGCTAATGAGCCGACACGCGCGGCTACGCAACCTGAGCTGGATGACGTATAGTCCATGCGACGACCATGGACATAATAAAGGAGACGAGCTTTCTTTCCCATTAAACGGTAAACATGGTGTCAAGCGGTTCAACTGTTGGTTCACGTTGGTCCCATAGAGAAGTCGAGTGTCTGTTAGCCATTTGGGCAGACGATGCTATTCAGGCACAGTTGGAGAAGACCCACAATAATTCCGATGTATTTAGTAGAATCCGCGAATCAATGACTTTTTTATGGTCCATGCAGCGGACGCTTGGTGATGACGTGTTACGACGTGATGACGTATACCTACCGTGCCTACCGTGGCCAGGCCACAGTTGCGACGAGCAACGGCCACGGCCAGATGGCCTAGTGTGAGTGCACTAGTGCATTCCAAACAATCGTGGTAGTCGGTCGTCAATCATTATTACAACTTTAAACAAACGCAGCGGAATGGGGGGTGTAGTAGATTATTGGATATTTAACATAAAAGCAAGATTTGTTTAACAATGATGGTGGGGGTGTCACGCCAAAATTGTACCGGGGGCGAAAATTATGCCACCTACGTAATCCGCGTCGAAACATTACCTCATCGTCCGACGCGATTGTCCATTGCCAGGCAGGTTTCAAAAAACATTTGCACTCATCAAGACGAAATAACATAATACAGAAAACACTTGTTTTTTACTTTATATTTATATTTGTATTGTATTTAATTGTTTAATCAAATTTAGCTAGTAAACTGAGTGTTTAAAGTGTATCGTAGTCTAGCTAGCTTGTGTTAATTTAATTTAGACGTCATCGTTCAATGCGATCGTCCGTTGCCAGGCAAAGTTCGACGCGATCATCACTTGCTAGGCAGGTTTTGAATTTTCGAACGCGGATTACGTAGGCGGTACAATGTCGCCCCCGGTAAAATTTTGGTGTGACAGGGGTCCCGGTGGAGAACGAACCATGAAAGAACAAGACAGATTGACGAGACATTCAAATATTTGATGAATCTGGCATGACACAGAAAGTACAAAGACAGCATGCATTTATCATTCACTGATACTGAATCATATTATCGTTCGATTGCTCACTAAGCCTCTTCCCTCTTCACCACCCACACTCAGTGAACGAACAGCGAGTCAGCGACTAGTGGGACTGGGAGGAGTCGAGTCGGATAACGAACGAGAGAGAAGAATCAGATTGGTTCGTTCATGTTAAAGATTCGTCCATTCGAACTGATTCGGTCGCGAACGACCCATTACTATTCAGATATTCTAGAGGCAGGGCAACCTCAGATGCCCTGCTAAGCGTTTCTCCACGTGTGTATATAGCCTACATATTCCCCTCCTTTTGATTCATAGTTACCATACCGAAACTTTAACAAAAGCACCTTTTCTGAAAGAACGCAACGGGAATAGTATTTTTAAATAATGCAAAATTTAACCACAGCAGTTGAGCTGACCTTATGCTATTTGGATTGTATGGTGTTCATAATATGTGTCATAAAAAATCACAGAAAATACCGACAATGTGGCTGGGTAACAAATGTGTTAAACCCGTAATGAAGACGTTAGGAATCTTTCCCTCTATAGAAAAAATAGTAGTCCCTATACATAGAGGCTTTTGGCAACCCTTGAGGCGTAATTGTCAGGGACACATTAAGACCGTTGGAAACACTTGGAGTAGGACCTTTTAAAACAGGTTACACTTGCTGCAGTATACCAATCTTTGGATGTAATAAATACGAGGTTACGGAGTTGCCTTGGACCAAGCGTTGGGGCAGGCAATGTGCAATGCTGATTGGCCCGCGCGTCCCATCTCATCATATGGAAAGTCTATTGCCTATCCATTTAGATTACGCAATATACAAAAGAGCTGGGACTCCAACCCGGATTCTAGTAACTCTAACCACGAACCAAAGGACTTATTCTGGGACTCCAACCCAGACAGACGTCGGGACTCTAACTCAGACAGAACTCAGGTCTTTCTCTGGGACTCCAACCCGACCAAAGGAACAGCTAAAATCAACATTCATACGTAAAATATAAAATAAAAAAATTACCCACGACTCAATAGCATCTATGTCGGTGGATCTTTCAAAAATGTTGTCGGTGGATTGTACTTTGAAACAGCCCACTTCAATAAGGCTTAATAACAGCCAACGAACTGCGTAGGCTATGGCAGAAGAGAAGAAAGTGATCAGAGCAATGGTCTTTAAGCACACTCCCCTAGGTTGGGCGGGTGCCTGGGAGGAGCTAAACATACTGGACTGATGAAATGGATCTCTGCGTTTTTGTTTAACCGGACCATAAAAAGAGCCACTTCAAGATGAAATCCATTGGGGCCAATATCGTAACCTGTTTGTAAACTTATTGAAATCATCAGTAGTATTGTAGCGACCCTGGGACATTTAAATAGTTTGTGTGTTATGCGTTGCATTGTATTTCGATGTCGGTTATGCCAGTTGTTCTATGTGCATGTATTGCAATGTTCTTCTTGTCAATCAGTGTGGGGGCGAATCATTATGTCAGCTGGGGGAGGGCCTTGGAAGAACAGGAGGGTGGGGGCTTGCAGAGGGACCGGGTTGGGGGTTGCCCGGGTAACAGGTGTTTGTCAGTGCGGGATTTCTGCCGTTGGTTACGGGTGTCAGTGACCTGGCTTTTGTAACATTAAGGCCGCGTTCACATCTAGCGTTTTTTGTAATAGGGATAAGTTGAGCCGACCGTTTTTTCAACAAAAAGAAAAGCTGGCAGCGTTTTTGGCCCTAAAAGCGCCGAGAGCTTTTTTTCTATTGCCTATCAACGAACCCATTCTAGACCCGACGTTACCCGCCTACTATGTATCCAGGATAGAGCCCATTAGACAAGTTGTAGATCTCGACATGTTCTGTAATTAAAACTATTAATCGCTCCACCGGCACTTTCCCGAGTGATTTGTCTGCCATTGTTTCTTGTTTTGACAGTTGAGAGTTTCCTTCGTGACGAAGTGTCAATGTTCCGCTTGTGATTGGTCAGTTGCCCAAAAGACGCCTGACGTCGGCCGCTTTCTTCCTGAAAGTTGAACTTTTTTCAACACTCAAGGGCAGAAAAAAACGCTGGGAGAGGCGTTTAAAAAAGCGGCCGTGACTTTTTCCAGAAACGCTCTGCTCCATAGGAATATAATGTAAAACAAGCGCTGGCAGATTAAAAAAAACGCCAGATGTGAACGCGGCCTAACTGTACGTCCACACCAGGAGCGAAAGACGCTTTGGTCGCTCACAAAGTTTCGCTGCGAATTTTTCTGTTCGCTTTGGTCGCTCAAGTCGCTCATGACGTACAATTCAATTATGCAGACCCATTTAAAGGAGCCGTATGCGTTTAGTAGGCCCTACAGACAGCCATATCAAATAGTGAACTCTCCCATACACCTTGGCCATATTGCCGAGACGGTTTTGCTTGTTCGATAAAGTGCTTCGACAACAAGTAGGACAGTGATTCCCCCCAATACAAAAAAAATCCTAAAATGTAGGCTAATTACAACCGAGAACAAAAAACCCTGCGTGCTGTAGTAGTTAAAATATGTTTCACTGATCTGGATCTGCAAATCATGATCTGCACTCATTCGTCGCATTCAAAACAAATAGACATTCGCGCACATGGCTAATTTGCATACGCGCACAGGACTGGTTGGCTCCGCAAGGCAAATAATGGAACATATCGATCTATCTAGGCTTTTCTGTCTATCTATCAACGCGTGTCTAGTTTTAATGTGATGTATTGTGTGTATGTCCAGTCAGACTTGTTCTGTGTGGTCTTGTAGGCTACTGTCCTGTGTGGGCCGAACCACCTAAATGGATTCCCGACGATTTGTGTCGTTTGGTATTAATAAAGACTTGACTAGGCTTTCTATCTATCTAGACTAGATATATCCCTTGTCATTTATCCCTCGTCTTGTCGATTAGTTTGTTTATGTGACGATTTCAAAAACTTTTTTGGTTTTGTTTAAAGCATGCTACACGCGATTGGTTGGTTAGATTGGTGGCATGAGAGCAAATTAAAATGATTCCCGCTTAAATACGAACGTTCTAGATGTAGCCTATAAATACTCCCGCTTATCATCACTTGATATCCAAACCACTACGGCGTTTCGATCTCTGAAATGAAAAGGGGTGGGTTCGTACAACACCGGGTGCCCAGTTACAGCCGCGATTAATACTTCAGCCGACATTTTGTTCAGTGAGTGAATAAAGGTAGGTAGGAACCAAAGTGCCTGCCGATGTTCCCTGGGATCCACGCAAGCGAAGAGCGTCTACATTCCGATTGGCTGTCAGTGTTTGGCCGCTGAAGCGAATAATAGTCATTTGCATAAAGTTAAAAAGTTTTCAACTTCTTTTTGACGCTCTGGTCGCTCAACTTTGGCCGCTGGTAGCGTTGGTCGCTTTGGTCACTTTGGTCGCTCTTGCCCATAGAAAGTGAATGACTTCCGGCGATTTGGTCGCTCAATTCGCTTCTGGTGTGGACGGACAGTAAGGCTGGGTTGCACCAACATGGATTAAATTAATCCTGGTTTAGGGTTAATCTAGGGTTAGTAAATCTAGGTTTAAACTGGTTTATAATTAATCCGAGATGCGTTGCACATCTTAGTTTTAACTCTGGATTAGTTAACCTAGTTTAAACAAGGATTAAAATAGGATTAGTTTGTGTTCAGTCTGCCATGATGGATCCCGGCGAAATGTGAACAAATTGCACAATATAATCCACAATTTTATATCCTGGTTTTTCTTTTTTCTAGCCTACATCGTGAAAAAAAACAACGGTTCACTTTTTGAATAAAGTTAACCGTTAATTTACCTTAACTGTTACAGTTGACACTTACACTTGACACTGACAGTGAACACTTGTTACATTTATTAAGAGATGGCACGTCAAAGAGGATCGAACTTTTCAACATTTGAATAGATGTTGCTGTCGGAAATGATGGAGGACTTTGGGATTATAATTGAGGATAAAAGGACTGACAGCGTTACGCTGGAAAAAAAAAAAAAGGAGGAGACCCGGAAGGCTTCAATGGCTCAACTGGCATTAAGGAGGTGAGGGACAAGTCACAACTGAAAGCCTGCTGGAAGAACTTAAAGGCAAAGGCAAAAAAGGATGCGGCAGAAGAGAGGAGTGGGATGTTTAAAACTGGCGGAGAACCACCACCAATGATTACGGACCCTCTATCGGAAAAAATCATTAATATGATCCCGCAGCAGATTTCACCCCCTCCCTAACCCACGACGATGACGGCGCAGCAGAGAGGAATACAGCGACAGAAACTGAAAGTCCTCTGACTTTGATGCTTGATAGCTGGTCCAACCTTCCCATTGAGGCATATGACAGATTATTTGGTGAATCTATACCGCTGTGAAATTTAACCTATCTCTAATTTTCCTGCGAGGAACTCTTTCCTCTAACGCCATCCAGCGAAGATATGCAGCCATGTTGTCAAGAAAACAGCGATAAACCTAACATAAACCTCCTCCAGAGGTGGTTTAAATATAACTGTTAAACCAGGACAGGGGTGGACTGGGAGAAAAATTCAGCCCTGGCATTTTCTCTCCAGACCAGCCCACTACATTATTAGCACTAGGGGTGGGACGAAACGAACGGGAAGAACCCTGTATATCCGAATAATAGTGCAGTTTTTTTGTTTTTCAAGTTTGTGTTTCTTGTGCTGCTGTCAAGAAAGTTGTGAAACCCGAACAGGAAGTTAACAGACATCCTGTGGTTGCTGCATCTCCACCCGCCATATCTACTACAAAACCCTTGTTAAATATCACACATGATCCAACGCAAAATCCTCTCTTGCAGTTATTAGTCTGACTGTGAAAATCGTTTGGTGTAAGCCCAGCATTAGTTAAAACCAGACTCGGACAATAATAACAAAATCTCCTGACAAATAACTCTGACTGGTGAACTGCAATGTCGTTCACCAGTAGTTAAGCACTTTATTTTTACTAATAAAACCCCAAACCACTGTTGATGAAAGGCATATTAAAATGAAACAAAAACAAAGGCTTAACATTCAAACAATGCATTTCTCACAAACAGGCACTGAACACTGAAAAAAATCAGACGAGCAAAAGAGCTTTCTACATCAACTCAATTTAAATGTTACTGATGGTGTTTTGATAAAACAGATGACATTGTTATGGCAAGTGACCAAAATGCAAACTGCCTCAACCTCTGCAATTTGAATAAGTGGCGGATGTCATCCAGCAATCTGCCTAGGGAAGCATCTTTGTGGTCATTCGCCAACCAATGAGTCCACTCGATGAATGGAGATGGCTCTTTAGTGTCCTCTCTGTGCGGTTTCCCCGCAGTCTCCACACCTTGCAGGCTGACCAAGCCCTGACCAGGTACCTCCAAATCTCCCCTTCCATACTGTAATAAAGTAATAGAAGACATTAACATTTCTAGAAGATGTAAAACTCAAAGATGATTTTGTTCGCACGATTGAGAAAGGATGCCATGAAAATGTCCTCTTTCCGCTTTGTTCCTTCCTTCCCCTAGTTTCTCTGCCGTTGAAAAGTGTTACATTCATGCACAGGTATGATTGACAGGCAAGTTGGAATACCCGAACCAATCAGGGAAGCGAAGCCCTGATTGGGCACAAATGAGCCGGGAGTGGTCTAAGATCAAAATGGACTCATACAGATGCATTTCACTCACTGATAGCTGAGGCATAGATAGGCCTTAGCTATCAGTGCCGAGTGCTCCAACAGCGCCAGAGATCAGCCCACACAGCCACTTCCGTTTTGCTCTTCTCACTTGCGTTTCACACCGTTAAAATAGGGCCCTAAATATTTTAAGCCACCCCCTTTTCTTAGTTTTTGGCTCTTGTGGGCTTTATTCTTTTGTGAGCAAAATGTAAAGTCCCTGCACAAACTATCTTGAACAGGATGTTAGAGATGAAAAAGAGATCAAACTAACCCTGAACCAAGGGTTTTGGTGAAAGTACAAAAGCCTTCGCTTATTCAGGTTTACTGCAATGGGTCAGCCAGTAGTTGGTGAGCCACAATCATATAAAATCAAGGTTTGCACCCGGCAAAAACTGCCATGGGGTAGGGGTTGGATTCCCTCTGGGGCTGCCCATCGTAAGAACATATGAAAACACAGTATTGTAAAACTATTTGAATTAAAGATTGAATTAAATGCGATGATATTGATATATGCTAACAGAATATTTGTGTAGTTTTGGTGGTTATGTTGAGATATTCAGAATTTTTTGCTCCACATGGTTGGTTGCTATAACTGTGATTTTGGAGTTTGTGAATCGATCAATGAAATCAATGAGCATTGAATGTTATCTAATCTAGAAACAGAATGAAACTCAGGTCGTCTCAGCCCATGAGAAGGTTTTTAGATGTTCTGACAATCAAACCTTGCCTGTTGCGCAGAGAGAAAGAACCTACATTTTTTTCACGAGGCAAGCCAATCAAAAGTCGTGTTCATCTTTCCGCCTGTCTGTTAAATGCGCATCACTAAAATGTTTCAGAAGTCTTCTACTCCTCAACGGATCATCACAATGAGCTGGATGTATGTCTTCATACCCATCATCTGGGGTAAAATATTCATCTTCAATATTCAACAATGCAAAAGTTTTATATGTTGTTCAGTAGGCCTATTATACTGTTCAGCAAAAACATTTAATGATGGATTACTATTACATTTGAACACACATCATTCAATGGTCTCCATGTTGCTTCGTATTTCTTCATTCTGACTCCTATTTTATGCTTTTAATTCAAGGTGCTGTTGTGTCCTCATACACAGTGGAGCTGACCGTGAGACCAGGAGAAAACGTTACTCTACACTGTGACTTTAAACCCTCAACTGGTGAAACTATTGTTTGGTACAGGAACTGTTCTCATGAGAATCAGCCCCCACGTATTATAATATGGGATGAATTAAGAAGGAACCCCCATTCATTCAAGGATCTGAATGTGATGTGGAACCATTCTTCAAAATCATACAATTTACTGATAAGGAACATCACTGATTCTCACCTTGGTCTCTACTACTGTGGAACTGAAAAAAGTTATGTGATAGATGCAGACAAGATAGTTCAAAAATATATCTACAAATATGGAAATGTGACCACAAGGATTTCATTTGGTAAGTTGACTGTGTAGATGTGCAATGTGAAATTGTAAGCATAGAAAATGCTCCATGAATGATTGATGAATGAAATAATTAGAACTAATTATATGTATGGACAATATGCCTCTGTGCTATATTTACTTTAAACTACTTTACACATTATTCACAGTAGAGACCCTATTGATTAATTAAATATTTATCATTGATTAATTGATTCATGATTGATGACATTTTAATTGAGTTATTTATGACTTGCAGCAATAGTATTTATTACATTATATAACTAAACTAGCAACCAGTTTTTATTTATTTATTGATACTTGCATATATATATTTTAATTCAAAGAAATACATCTTTTAGTTAAGCCTCTAGATTCATGTGCAGACTGTGGACAGTGCTGGACGCTGCTGGTCACCCTGTGCCCGTCCTCTGCTCTCCTCTCTTTGTTCCTCTACTTCCTCTGCAGTCAAATGGGTAGGACATCATGTGCTTTTATCCACTGGAAGTCTTTCTGCACTTCATTTGATTGTGTTGTCTCTCGTAATTCTAACTCAGTCTCGGTTTCAGTTCGTGCCCGAAATCACCCTGGCGTTTCTCAGGAAACAAGACCTTTAACACTGCAACATGAGGTATCTGATAGTAGCGTCTTACATTCAATTATATAAACACCCTGTTCTATAAAGAAGTGCGCTCAGTAGTTTTACTGTTGTAATGTAACGTTGTGTTTGCCTCTCACAAACAGGATGAAATCTACAGCCGTGTGTTTTATGCTGTGTTGAAAACACAACACAAAGGATCTCACAGCTTCTCCGCCCGCAGTACGAGTGGGCTTTGAGAGGTGGATTGGTTAGGGTTCTTCTCACCGCAACGCACACAGCCCAACGCACCCACATAGACTCATTCCCACCAAAACACATGCTGTACAGTCGCACACACAAACGCATGTTTGCATTGAAATTCCCTTGTTATTTTGACACCTTGAAAAAAGGTACAATATGTTGCACAAAAAAACATTGAAATATGCATTTGTATATCATTTTCTGCCAAAAAGTAACCAGTCTGTGTTGATAAAAATGTATGAATAAATAAAAACCAATACCTAATTTGAGTAAAAAAAATATTTGAGGTCCTATTTCTTAATGTAAGACTACAACTCGAAATCACTATGGGATAGATACATGCCAATAAGCAATACTAGGCAACATTTGACATTTCTCCTGCTGCCTTGGATCTACGATGAAGAAAGCTGAAGCCTTTGCAGGATTGTGTTATGAGACACTGTCTGAATACAGTGTCAGTACAGCTATGGATGGTTCTCACGTGTATGAAGTTAAAAGCACAACGACTAGGAAGTTCAGGAGTGGAAAACTACTGGTTGAAAAGGTTCTGGAGTTCTATTTCTTGAGTTGATTTCAGATAAACACTGGGGTCTATAGTGACTGGAGTTGGTACAGAGCCAAGAGGTGGAACAAAATGAGTGCTCAGTTGTTGATATTTTCATCTTAATCATTCTCTTTTGATCCAATAGGCTAATAATACTGTCACGGTTAGCGGGTGGCAGGCAGGCAGGTAGGACCCAATAGCAGACAGTTCAGGTAAAGGATAATTTATGAATGCAAAAAGGCAAGGAACACCGAGAACACAGATGACGCAGGTAACACACAGGACACAATTCACCACAAACCACAATGATCCGACGGGGAACAAAGGCAAGGCAAGGGCTTAAACACACAAACACAGGGCACGCAACGAGGAACAGCTGAAACACATTAGGGGAGGGCAGTAATCACAGAGGAGGGAAACTTGACAGGACATGGGGAGAAACAAGACAGAGATACCAAAGTAAAACAGGAAACACAGGGAAACACCAAAACAAGACAAGGAAACAGACAGGCGATCACAGTACCCCCCCCTTAAGGGTCGACTAACAGGCGTCCCACGACATGCCAAAAAAAAAGAAAGTCAAACCCAAATAGGGTGGGTGAAGGGGGGCGATCCAAAAAAAAAGGACGGGGGCAGAGCACGGGGTGACCGGCTGGCCAGGGAACAGGGCTGGGGCAGAATGGAGGGGTGTCAGGCGGGCGGGCAGAAAAATGCACCAAGGCACGGCAGGGAGATTCAGGCGGATGGCCTGGGGGGCAAGCAGAGGCCTGCAGCGGCCAAGACGAAGACGAGGTAGAGGACGGACCCCTTCTGGAAGGTTTGGAAGGCGACCACGTGCCCCCTTGACGCTATCCCCTCCTCTCTCCTCCAGGATGTCTCAAGCGAGATCCTGCCATTTCTCACCTCAATTATCAACTCCTCCCTCACTTCAGGCATTGTTCCAGCGTCTTTCAAGACTGCCAGAATAAAGCCTCTCCTCAAAAAAACTATTCTTAATACCACCGACATCCAGAACTACGGACCGGTATCTCTTCTTTCATTCCTGTCTAAAACACTGGAACGTGTCGTTGCTAACCAACTGTCCTCCTATCTCTCATCTAACAACCTCCTTGACCCTCACCAGTCAGGTTTCAACAAGGCACTCCACCGAGACGGCTCTCCTCTTGGTGACTGAGTCCCTCCGTGCTGCCAGAGCCTCGTCCCTCTCATCGGTTCTCATTCTCCTCGACCTGTCCGCAGCATTTGACACGGTGAACCACCAGATCCTTCTTGCCACTCTTGCCGAACTTGGCATTGCTGAATCTGCTTTTTCCTGGTTCACATCCTACCTGACGAACCGCACCTATCAAGTGACATGGAATGGCTCCTTGTCCAAACCTTGCACGCTTGAAACTGGTGTCCCTCAAGGCTCTGTACTGGGGCCTCTTCTGATATCCCTCTATACCAGATCCCTGAGCTCGGTAATTGCATCACACGGCTTTTCCTATCACTGCTATGCTGACGATTTCTCTCTTTCCCCTCATCTGATAAAGCCCTGATTGCAACACGCATATCGGAATGTCCGGCGGACGTCAGCACCTGGACAACTGCCCATCACCTGAGGCTTAACCTCAACAAAACCGAGCTCCTCCTAATCCCAGGGAAAGATTGCCCACACATGGACTTACTGGTCACCGTTGAGAACATCACTGTATCTCCCTCTCCAACTGCCAGAAACCTCGGTGTGGTATTGGACAATCAGTTATCCTGCACTGCAAACATCACTGCGGTGGCCCGATCCTGCAGATTTGCATTTTACAACATCCGCAGAATCCGGCCCTTCCTCACAAGGGAAGCAGCTCAGCTTCTAGTCCCATCACTGGTCATCTCCCGCCTCAACTACTGCAACTCACCCCTGGCTGGACTTGCTGCCTCTGCGATTAAACCTTTGCAGCGCATCCAGAATGCGGCAGCGTGCCTTGTGTTCAAACTACCGAAGTTCTCCCATGTGACCCCCCTCTTCCGGGACCTCCACTGGCTCCCTGTAGTAGCTCGCATCAAATTTAAGACGATGGTACTGGCATACAAGGCAGTCGATGGAACTGCCCCTGCCTACCTCCAAGCATTGCTAAAGCCACACACCCCAGCTCGATCCCTCCGCTCAACTACCTCAGCTAGACGTCTGGTACCGCCATCGCTAAGAGCTAGCAAAGGCCGTTCAGCAAAGTCACAACTTTTCTCGGTTTTGGGATCTCAGTGGTGGAACGAGCTCCCTGCCACTCTCAGGACCGCAGAGTCGCTCACTATCTTCCGAAAAAGACTCAAGACTCACCTGTTCAGAGTCTACCTCGACACTGCATAGCCACCCTCCCCCTTCTGGCCACCATTGTATACTGTATTGTATTGTGTTGTATTGTATTGTATTGTATTATAGTACTCATTGCTGTAACACGGGAAATTGGTTAGCCTAGCGATTGTTGTACTTGCACTTGGTTCTATGAACATCCTTTCTGTACCGACAGCGATATATATTGATGCACTTCTTATGACAAATGTACTTATTGTTAGTCGCTTTGGATAAAAGCGTCTGCTAAATGCCCTAAATGTAAATGTAAATGTAAAGGCGGGACCCCTCTGGAAGGCAAGTTAGAGGGCGGGCCCCTTCTTGAAGGTTTAGAAGGCGGGCCCCTCTGGAAGGCAAGGTAGAGGGCGGGCCCCTTCTGGAAGGTCTGGAAGATCTGGAAGAGGGGCACCCTCGGGAAGGAGTAGGGTTCAGGAACCGGACAGGGCTCGGGGACCGGAGTCAGCTCACGGGCTGGAGAGAAATGTGGAACCGGATGGCACTCCAAACTCACCACCGCCGCTCTGATAGTCCGTAAGGCAGGAGGAGGCTGGTAGCTGGGGCCCGGGGGCTGAGGCTGGAAGCAGGAGACTGGGGGCTGCGGCTGGAAGGAGGAGCGTGGAGGCTTAAGATGATCTCCAAAGTCCGGTGGCAGTGGCATTTAGCTCTCAGGCAAAAAAAAAAGTGGGGTTGAGAAGCTCGATTGCCCACTTGGGTAAGGCACCCTCCCACCCGGGGCCTTGAAGCAACAGCGCTGCACGTACGCCCCAACACAGCCTCCAACTCAGAGCAAAAACAGCGTCCGCTGGGTCCAATGATGGTCGGATCATTCTGTCACGGTTAGCGGGTGGCAGGCAGGCAGGTAGGACCCAATAGCAGACAGTTCAGGTAAAGGGTAATTTATTAACGCAAAAAGGCAGGGGACACACGGGACACAACTCACCACAAACCACAATGATCTGACAGGGAACAAAGAAAAGACAAGGGCTTGAATACCAAACATAGGGGACGCAACGAGCAACAGCTGAAACACATTAGGGGAGGGCAGTAATCACAGAGGAGGGAAACTTGACAGGACATGGGGAGAAACAAGACAGAGATACCAAAGTAAAACAGGAAACACAGGGAAACACACCAAAACAAGACAATGAAACAGACAGACCATGACAAATACTGTATATATAAATACGGCATTGACATAAAGATTAAATTTGCACTACGTAACTTTGGAGCTACAAGGTTCCTCAAGAACAAAATGCGCCCATCCTCGAGGGACATTTTCACAATAAAAAAGTTTAATTCTGTTTCACTCATGTTCCCCGCTGTGGGGAAATCTATAAATATGGATACAACTCAAGGCCCGACAGGTTGGAAAATATTGCGAAACGCGCATATTGTAGGATTTACTCAAGGAAAGTCAATGTAGACTGGAGCGGAAGTAGAAGCAGCAACTGTCTCCCTTTGCTGGTTTTGTGGCATAATAATGATGTTTATGTTTCTTGAAGATGAAGACCTCCATGTTGCTCAGGGAACACCCAGCAGCAGAGATGTAACATCAATCATTCAGCAGAGCTTCATGTGGTTCTTTATGGGTCAAGAGTAGCTTCTTCCTGTAGAGTCACCTCAGAAGGGTGTAACAAGGGACACGCACTTAGACAGTGTTCAATGCCGTTTATATGGACAACATCATGTGTTAAGACCACCAGTGGTTTGTGTTTTACAGCTACAGGATGCTGCCGTGGTTTCCTGTGCACTTCTCATCAGTTTATTTGAGCATGTTCTCAGTTTTAATGTTGACTACATTTAAATACAACTCAATTATGTTTCATTTTCAGCTCGTGATTGATTTTATTTAGTAATGTATTTATTCAGTATTTTTGGCAATATGTTTATGATATGTAGTATGTTAGAAAATGTTTTCTTTGGGCCTAGTTGGTGAAAAGAATGGAACACTTCTTATTATTCCGCTGAAGTTGAAAGGTGCCATCGTATTATTTAGTAACCTTGAACACATTGCACATTGGTGCAGTAATGCATCATACTAATTTCTTCATAACTGACCAGATCTTCACCATCTTTCTGGTTTATGAACACAAATACCAGAAACTACCAAAACACATTGAATGAATGTCTTCTTGGAATAAAAAGCTGAAAAAAGCTGTTTACTGTACTTGTTTAATTGTGTGAAAAGCACATTTTTTGTATTTAATCAAATGTAATCATCCCTTGATGTAGGAAGGAACACAAAGATCCTAAGAGCGCCACAAAGCATGAGGCCCTGGTTGTGTCCTGTCTGTGTTGTAATAATATATACATATAATATATATATATATTTATTTATTAATAATAAATGAAAATGTTAATAATTATTATTATTATGACTAAGGAATCTTAATTTCAATGAGTTACGGAGAAGGGGTGGGATTAAATAAGTGTAAACTTCTTCCCACTCCTTTTCGAACATGTTACAATTATCAAATAATTATCATTTATGTATCCAATTATGCTTTCTATTTTGTTTAACATCATTCATTTCTGTATGATATATTTATTTTGTTTTCTTTCACATGTTCGAAATAAATTTCGATCAAATCAAATCAAACATCCAAATCAAAAAATCGGATCTGAGCTGGGGGGGGGGGGGGGGGCCCTATTAACCACCAACTATTATTTGTTCCAGCAAACGACAACTTATATGATTTTCTCTTTTAAATAATATGAATGATGATACTACTAATACTAATTCCGTTCTGTATGAGAAACAAAATGCTTTATCTCGGACTGTATTGACTCACAAACTAGTACAGTCAAAAGTCATATCTCTATTTCAATTCACTCCTGCTCAATCAATGTTTATATTTATTATTTCTCGTCTGAAGCCGATTGAAGCCGAAGGAGGCAAAAAAAGGAAGCTTGGTCTGGATGGTTCTCTGTCTCTTGCTATGCTTTGAAGTTGTGATCAGGCAGACTATCACACTGGAAGAAACTATCTTGTGTTTGCTGTTGCCTGATACTCAGACATCACAAAATAGTCTGGCTTAAAAATAATAATCAAGGAGCCTATCTCTGTAGCAACCCTTAAATGAAACAGCAAAATGTAGACAGCTGTGGTTTTGAATACACACACACACACACACACACACACACACACACACACACACACACACACACACACACACACACACACACACACACACACACACACACACACACACACACACACACACACACACACACACACACACACACACACACACACACACACACACACACACACACACACACACACACACACACACACACACACACACACACACACAGTGACAACACGCTCCAGTCCCCACCAGGGGGATCCGGGGGCGAGTGGTGGAGGGCGTGTACCGCCGCCATCCACTAGCCGGAGGCAGAGAGCACTACATTCCTCACCCTCATCAGCCAGATGGGGAACACCTGGCCGGAGGGAGGAAAGGAGCGGGCGGACATCTTAAAAGGCAGCCGAGGACTCATTCCAGGGGAGAGGCTGTCAGACCTACAAGGAGGAGGCCATCGACACGTCCCAGGCTACGAGGCTCACGGAGACCCTAGCACAGTGATATATACCTTGTTCTTTTGCCTATTCTTGTGAATAAACGCAGACTCTGGCTTATAACCAGCATACCGAGTGTGGTACTTGCCGTGACAAACAGTCTCTTACGGAACCGGGTTGCCACATATGGTGGAGAACGCAGGCACTTGGAACCCACTACAACCCACGGTGAAGTACCCGCTCACATAATGCAGAACCCAGATGGGGCTGCTGCCGTCCAGTGTCAACAGCAACTCCAGGGGCAGGCCGCCGCGATACAGCGGGACACTACGGAGAGTGTTGCCCTGCTCCGCGAAGCAGTGCTCCGACTCACCCAGCACGCCGTCCGCGACTCCCCGACCGCCGCCCCGACCAGCCGGCTCACTAACCTCGGCCCAGATGACGACGTGGAGGCCTACTTAGAGGTATTTGAACGGACCGCCCGGAGGGAGAGCTGGCCGGAGGACCAGTGGGCCCACATCCCCACCGGACCCGAACAGCAGGTGAGCCAGGACCTCTCGACCGAGACCGCCGACCAGTATCCCGCCCTCAAACAGGCTATACCGGCCTACTACGGGCACAACCTCGCGGCCAGGGCCCAACGTTTCCACGACTGGCGATTCGACATCCGGGGTGCGGTACGAACACAGATCGCCCAGCATGGCCGCCTGGTAAGAAGGTGGCTGGCGACCGGCGAGGGGCCCAGCCCACAGGACCGGGTTCTTATAGACCACACCATTCGCCAGCTTCCGCCAGATGCGCGGAGGGTTCTGGCCCACCATCATCCCGACACAGTGGATGATCTTATCCGGCAGCTGGAGAACTGGCAGGTAGCCCAGCAGCTGAGTGCCAGCCCCCGGACCATCCCGCGGCCTACAGAGACCCGCCGAGACCGAAGGAGACCCATGACCTCGCGGCAGACACCCCCAGCGGAACCGCCGATCGTGACCCAGGAGGGCCGTGAGGGGAGGCGGTGCTACACCTGCGGCCAGACCGGACACATAGCACGATACTGCCCCGGAGACCGGGATGTATCGATGCCGTTGGCCTAAGCGGACGAGGGGATGCGCCGAACCTGCTTGCTGGCCACCTGTTGGGCGCAGGGGATGTCCGGGACCCTGACAATACCGGCGCGGGTCATGAACCGGGACACGCAGGCCCTCCTGGACACTGGCAGCGTGGTAACCCTTCTCCGCCCCGACTTGGCGGGCGAAAGGAGGGGGGGCCGATGGAGGTTGCCTGTGTACACAGGGACACCCGTACCTACGGGACCTGCCATGTGGTCGTCCGGACCCCCTACGTGGTGTTCACGGCCCGGGCAGGGATAGTTCCCCCACCTTCCGGTACCGCTCCTGATTGGGTGGGATTGCGCGATATTTAATCGGCTGTGGAACCCGGAGCGGGGACCCCGGCCCCAGAGAGAGCCTCCCCGCCGAGCTGGGAGGATGGCTTGACCGGCCTACGGGGCCACGCAGCGTCCGGCGACCCCGGGGGAGACGACGGCCGAGGATCAGGGCTCCAAAGGGAACGGGCCCACGCCACCGGGTTCCCCGATCCACACAGCAGGGGGGTCCGCCCGGTCCGGATCGCAGGGGCCTCCCCCAGGCACAATGGACACCTTAACGGGCACCTTAACAACCCACCCGATAGTTCTCCCCTCACCGACTTCTCGGACTTCCTACCGGCAGGGGGAGTAGGTACTACTCGGACGGGCCAGTTCGCCAGTGCTCAACTACGGGACGCCGCCCTAAAGCATGCCTGGAGCCACGTCCTCGCCCACGACGGACAAACCCAGGACTCGTGAGTTGCTTACCGCACCCACATTTTAGCACCAGGGGGGGACTGCTCTACTGAGTAGTGGAAAAAGAGGGGGAGGTGACGGAACAATTAGTGGTCCCACGACCATACGTCAGTAAGGTGCTCCCCACCAGGGGGATCCGGGGGCGAGTTGTGGAGGGCGTGTACCGCCGCCATCCACTAGCCGGAGGCAAAGAGCACTACATTCCTCACCCTCATCAGCCAGATGGGGAACACCTGGCCGGAGGGAGGAAAGGAGCGGGCGGACATCTTAAAAGGCAGCCGAGGACTCATTCCAGGGGAGAGGCAGTCAGACCTACAAGGAGGAGGCCATCGACACGTCCCATGCTACGAGGCTCACGGAGACCCTAGCACAGTGATATATACCTTATTCTTTTGCCTATTCTTGTGAATAAACGCCGACTGCGGCTTAAACCAGAATCCCGAGCGTGGTACTTGCTGTGACAAACAGTCTCTTACGGAACCGGGTTGCCACAACAAACAAACACACACTCACACTCAAAGACATATGCACATAACCCCACGAACAACAGACGTAAAGTGCACACATAGCCTACAATATATTGAACACAAAGGGAGGGATGAGAAAGTCAAAAAGTAACCGTGAAAAAGTGTGACGTGGATGTTGTATATTGTTTTACACTTTGGATCAAGGGTTTAGTGCAATGGTATCATGAAGCATACTGACTCACGCTTCATGGGTTTAACCGTTTCAGAGAATTTGTAGGAATACACGAACAGGCTAGCTAGTTAGTTGTCTCTCTGTAGAACACATGGTGAACGAGTAGCATCCAGCTGCAGCCCCGGAGCCCAGCACTGTGGTGTGGCAGGTTGGGTTTTTCCTTTGTGTGACTATCAATGTACTTATCGCTGTATAGATAGAGACAATTGATAAGCAATACATTGAGCTGTGTGATGGAGAAGCTGTTTGATGTAATGGTATACGTTGGAGAAGATCTATCAATAGCTATATATATATATATGGCCAAAACTGCCATAGTGTAGGGGTTTGATTCCCTCTGGGGACGACCCAATTCATATATGTTAGAGTTTTCGCGGATCTTATCAGGGGGGCACCAGATCGAGGCAGAGCCTGCAGGTCACGCAAAGGCTCCTTACGTGGGCGTTTCCCCATTTTCTAAGCCTGAGGGCTGTCCATGTTCCAGGTGTCCGGAACACAGCGGAAAAACCTACTCTCTCTCTCACCAAGGCCACCCCCCGGAGAGTGGACCCTCCATACGGAGGAAGTTGTGGTTCTCGCCTTCTTGAGCTTGTCCCGCAGGCTTGATACTCCACAATGCGTAGTTTGTTAACTAAAGCTCCACAATACGCAGGTTTTTTTGGCTAAAGCTCTACAATGCTGTTTTTTAACTAAATGTCGTGACTTATTTTGCGGTTAATCAAAAAATTCATGGTCTTTCGGGATTTTGGCTTTTTAGACACGCTCGCTCCTTTTGATTCCAAAAATAAGTCTGGGATCGTCCGTGAGCTTTACGGTATTTATTTCACTGAAAAAATAAAACATGAAGGATCAACAAAATCCTGTTCCAACATATATATCAAAGGGGCTGTCACTGGGCGGTTAAAAAACTGTACCGCTTTCCATCTACCTATTCACCTGTGGCTCCTCTCCTAAATACACACAGGTGCGCTTCATCAACCCAAATACGGCATCCCAGCATGTCAAATGGAGAATATGATTTTACTAAATGAAAACAGATAAAATAAACAATTAACTCAAATGGCTAAGCCAAAACCATCTTGCATATTAATAAATAAATCAAACATGGCCAAACCAAAAAATGGCTCTAACAATCATGGGTCTCTCATGCGTCTTCGCGTAGAGTCTGTAAACTTTGTCGGTGGCCTGTTGCTTTAAATATTACCGCTGTAAAGGATTATGGGTTACAAACATCTCCTTTCCTTTTTTAAAGGTTGGACAGGAGTAACCTATGCTAAAGATGGGTTAAAGGCTGCATCGAGGCACCTTTCCTATAAGCACTTTTAGAATTTGAACAATTTCCATAGTATTCAAATTCAAAGTATTTCTGGGTCATCTCGCACAAAAAGCACAAAACAGAATCCATAGAGGCCCGTTAGCCTCCTTGTGGAGGGTGTCCATGACTGTCTTCTGCTCAACTGTCAGGTCAGCAGTCTTCCCCATGAATGTGTAGCCTATTGAACCAGATGTAGAGACCATTAAAAGGCTTAGTAAACCTTTGCAGGTATTTTGAGGTAATTAGCTGATTAGAGCTTTTTATTAATTTATTTTCTTTCACAATATTCAACTTTTCTGAGATACTAAATGTTGGGTTTTCATGAGCTGGAAGCCATATAGATATAGATTAATAAAAAATAAAGGCTTGAAATATTTCACTTTGGGTGTAATGCATCTATATAAAATGAGTTTCACTCTTTGAATAATTATTGCAATGAACTTTTCCACAATATGCTAATTTATGAGACTCATCTGAAATTAAATACATATCCTATTCTGACTCCTGCTGGGCAGTTTAACAATGCATCCACCAGGCAGAATTAGTTGCAACTCTGACCCCTGTTGGACATTTCGTAGTAATGCACCCAACTAAAAAAAAGAAGAACCTCCATGTTAGGAACAAAGGTTTATTGTAACCCTACAAAAAGACACAGGGATGGCAAAGAAAATAGAAAACTAAATAAAATCATAGAAATGAAATAAGGGAAAGACATTCTCATAAGTCTGAAAGCTATTCAATATACATGGACCACTGTATAATCATATATCGTCATTTTTTAATTAACATTTTATTGTATTTGTAATGCTGTGTATACATACAACATGTAGCAAACTTAATAAGGCAAATAAATAAGGTACAATTTACACGAAAACGTAACATTCCTCAACCAAACATCGAGAATGATGTGCACATTGTTAGAACTATATCCTTCGGTGGAGGTTTTCAAATCTTCTTTGTAACCATGAAAAAAATATAGAGATCCCCACACTTATACATCTTCAAAAAGTGGGTGCAAAATACTTTCTTTCGGGAGCTAGTACAAATTGTGGAGTCAAAAGTGTTGCAAGCGATTTCATACTAAAAGGGTCTTAAGAAGTCAAAGGGTCCCCCTCGGTGCACCTTGTTTGAGGCATGCAGGCTGACGCCCAGTGGCGAATTAAGGAACTGCATTATGGTGAGGTCATCTCCCCCTTGTTATTTTACACATACTGGGAGGAGGAAAATCCATAGGATTGGAAAACAATGCTAATGCACTCTTGTAAAGCTGTAGCATATATGGAGGAGATTTTTTCGTTTGGCCTACATATCCACTGGTCGCTTATGTCAATGTGTTGACTACAGCGCCACACATCCAAACCCACTAGCACCTTGTCTTTTTTGTCTTTCTGGGATGCACCCCATTATTCTGTCATCACTTCATTGTACAACCCATAATTTACCATCCCTCCATAGTGCACCTGCACCTCATCAATTACCATTAGATCATAAACATATTCTGTACAAACACAATTTTTCTTTAGATCTATTTTTTCTTGAAAGGAAGGGTGGAAGATAAGATTATGAAATTATCGTCGTGAATGGAAGTGTACCATTCTGAAAAAAACTGCATTGAATCAAGTTATTCTTTTTTTTGCTATATTTTAAACTCCTAAGCCAGTCAACACATCCTCACTCTAAAACAGGTAACAATATGATTAATACTGACCAAGTTGCCATTCCCGTCGGTAAATGGTCTCACGTACAATATGGGTTAAAGCTGTTTGAGGAAAATTCTAATAATCTGAGAACTGAAGTCAATATCTGGGAGTTACTTTTGGTTTCATTAACTGTAGCAAAGGGGGAGACACCGGCGCCACACACGCTTACTTATTTTTTAAATCTCAGATGAAAGCTTTTGAACCGAAGAGGGCCTCTTTATGTTTACCAGAGAAATGAGGCAATAACTTTGCGAAAAGGACCTGGTTTTGTCTTATTAATATTCTATGGCATAAAAGATGAAAAACACACATTAGAGGTGTTTGAGGCCATTAGCCTTGTGTTTTTATTAGAAATCCTAGGTTGGCTACCTTGTGTTCTAATAGACGTCTTAGGTTGGCTACCTTTTGTTCTTTTTATTGAAGTCTTAGGTTGGCCATCTTGTGTTTTAATAGACTTATTAGGTTGGCTCCCTTGGGTCTTTTTACACTGTGTCAAGTGGCTTAGGATTCAAGTGCTATCCTTCGAGACCTATTTGTGTTTCCAGCATTTTAGCTATTGAGAATCAAATAAACGATTAAATTGACAAAATAATAGGGTGCATTTAACGACAGTGTAAATTAATGCGGAGAAACAGGTTTATTTGATCACCCCTTGTAACGGGATTGTTCTTTAAGTTCCTTGATTTGTCTTAGCCTAAAACAGGATTTTGAGAGTTATTTTTCATTTGCTCGTCTAACACAACTATGTTTGCATAGACATCTTGCGCGCGCACACACACACACACACACACACACACACACACACACACACACACACACACACACACACACACACACACACACACACACACGACTATGTACCAAAAGCAAACACAATCCAGACCTTTCCATTAAATAGCAACAAACATACATTTGGCCTTGCATCTCCCTTCATTCGACTTACTTGTAGCCCAGAAAATATAAATTTCAAACTGCCTTCGAATACAAGTGGACCTAGGCTACAGAGGGCTTCCATCTCGTCTACAGACTTGGTGAAGGGTGTCAAATGTAAACAGGAAGTTCAGATCATTTTCTCTCCAGGCGCATTGTGTTTGAACCCTGGTACAGGCCCGCCAGAGCATTCTCATGGTTTTGCTCAGGGTTTTAGTACAAATCTCTCAAAACACCAGTATTTTCATCCAATCCATCATCAGACACGGTCAATCTTTCGCGAGACACCTTGTGTCCAAGGTCTGATTTTGGCAACGTCAACACAAGCCTGTCCATAATTTCAATCCTTTTCCTATTTGGATAAACAAATGTTTCTCTTTGCATCGTTCGTGTTCATCCTGTGCTTATTAATATTTGAACTGACATTCAACACGATTTCAACACAAACAGGCTAATATGTATCCCCCCTCCCCCCATGCAGAACTTCAAAGTGTGTTTTAAAGAAGAGCACAGTGTGGTTAAGATGTAGTTGGTACTAAAGGGCACAATTCTCCCTTGGAAAGGAAAGTGCAAATGTGGGGAAAGGAAAAGCAGATGTCCTAATAATTGTAAGTAACAAAAAAAGTACAAAAGGTAAGGACATTTCAATAGCAGTCCGTTTTGCAATGTGAAGACATAACCTCAAATGTGTATACAAAGACCAAATAATGCAATGAAAACATAAAAAAACGACATCTTTGCAATTAGCTTGTCTGAATCTAAATATATATACTCCTAATTGCAGTATATCTTGCATTAATACATATACAATTTTCCACTCTTTGGCACTCGGTAATGCCAACGCAATATTTCTCTTCTGGTAACAATTGCAGAAATACCCCAACAGAGGCCTGGCCCCTGCCCTCTTTACACAGTGAACCCAGCACACGCTGAAAATAGGTTTTCCGTGCCATGTCCTCAGGAGCCGTCTGCCAGAAGAAAAAAAGCTTCCTCGTCCTCAACTGTCTATCTTTCCGACTGTCCGTCCGTCTGTCCGTCCTTCCTTCCTTACTCCCCCTAACTGGGAATGCTGTGTGCTGGAGCACCCTCTCAGGTAGGACAACCAATATCCCCAAATCTGCCCCATGTATTTTGCTCACACACTCCCGCTATAAGAGCAGCTCACAAACATACATACATCTGTAATGGTGAAGATTTGCCATCAGTTGTCTCATTGCTGGCCGTTGAGGTTCCAGTGGACTAGCGGTTGGTGTCTAGGAACCTTCGGTCAAAGGGTGACATGGCATGGGACAGAGGACGAAGCAAACGTTGGCAAACAAAAATGAACATCAACGGGACGTTGTACCACACCGAAATGTCCCGATTAGACAGTTCTGCAACGAAACGGGAGCGGCCGTCTGGCTCGTCCGATCCGAGCTCGTCCTGTCCGAGCTCGTCCCGTCCGATCCGAGCTCGTCCCGTCCGACGCAAGCTCGTCTCGACTTTTGGCGGCGGGTGCCCGACTTCCTGTGTGTTTTTAGAGACGAACAGGGGGTCCCCTATAAGGGGGCAGGCAGATCTACTGCTGATGTCTCACTGTGGGACTAGTGGGTAGTTGCCAGGAGAGCACGGAGACATAAGGTCAAATTCCGTTAAGGTGGTGGTGGTGGTGGGGGCATAGTGTGGTCATGGCAAACGCAGAACACATGGAGGGGGGGGGGGGGGGGCTATCGTCATCACAGTGGTCCACCTTAATGTATCTCAGAGGGGAGTTCAGGTGGAAGTACGGCGTGGGAGAGCCGCTCAACTCGAGTTCGGAGTTTGTGGAGTGTGACGTCCTTCAATCGCCATGGCAAGACACGCCCACACACACACACACACACACACACACACACCCCCACACCGCAACACGGGCCCGAGTGCAGCCCGTGTTTTTTCAACATAGGTCCTCTTCAAACTTCATCGATGGCCTGGAGGAGCCAGACTTAACGTAATACTAATAAGTAATAAGCAAGGTGTAGCTGCGTGAGTGCGCGCGCCTGCCGGACCGCCAAGCCGCGGCCGACTCGCGCCGTCCATTTGGAGCCAGGTGTGTGTCAGGACCCCGGTCTAGTTAGTAGGTGACCTTGGCCACGGGCCGCTCCCGCCCGGCGCCCTCCGCCAGGCTGTTGACCGAGCGTTTGCGGTTGCGCTTGAACTTGTTCAGGTCTTTGTCGAAGACCTCGCCCGAGCGGAGCGCCGACACCAGGTCGTCAAACTCCCCGCCCACCTCCTCGGAGCCGCCGCCCTTCTTGGACCGCCGCTCGCGCTCCCTCTGCTCCTTCAGCTAGAGGGCGACAGAGTGCAAGAGGGTGGGCGTTAGAGTCAATATCTCTCTCTCTCCTCCATGCCCTTCCCTCTCTTTCTCTCTCTCTCTCTCTCTCTCTCTCTCTCTCCCCCTCTCCTCCTCCTCTCCCCCCTCTCCTCTCCTCTCACCATGGCCTCCATGCGGGCCCTCCTCTCCTCCTCTCCTCCTCTCCCCCTCCCCTCCTCTCCCCCCTCTCCTCTCACCATGGCCTCCATGCGGGCCCTCCCCTCCTCTCCTCCTCCTCTCCTCCTCCTCCTCCTCTCCTCTCTCACCATGGCCTCCATGCGGGCCCTCCCCTCCTCTCCTCCTCCTCCTCCTCCTCCTCCTCTCCTCTCTCACCATGGCCTCCATGCGGGCCCTCCCCTCCTCTCCTCCTCCTCCTCCTCTCTTCTCTCACCATGGCCTCCATGTGGGCCCTCCCATCCTCTCCTCCTCCTCCTCTCCTCTCTCACCATGGCCTCCATGCGGGCCCTCCCCTCCTCTCCTCCTCCTCCTCCTCCTCTCCTCTCTCACCATGGCCTCCATGCGTGCCCTCCTCTCCTCCTCGTCCTTGCGCCGCTGCATGTTCTCCAGGTCCAGCCGCGCCTCGCCAAACGACTGCAGGAAGGTGTCGAAGATGCCGAAGAACTCGTCAGGCTGCATGCGGCCCTCCTCCTCTCCAAAGTGCTTCAGGGACTTGTTGTACTGGTCAGAGGAGAACCCCCACATATGGACGGATGGATGGATGGATGGACGGATGGATGGTAGAAATAAGAACAAGAGAACGGATCAGTAGAGCAACCCATGGAAACGCATGCTTTTATTTCGCCTTTTGTGGAAAACAGCAAGCTCAAACAGAAACAATCTATTTTTAGTATAGATTGTGTGTTAAGGACACAAACACACACACACACACACACACACACTTTATGTAAGACTTTGCTTTTGGACCACCATATGTCTCCTCTCTCCCAAGCTGTGCCTTGCTCGTGTGCCAGGACAAACTTGGGAGCCAATTTAGCCTCCGTATTCTCAAAAAGTGAGATTGCCCAAACAGATTTCTCGATGGAAAGCAGATGATATCAACCCAGATCAGAGAAGGCTTTTTAATTGAGGGCGTTATTAAAAGAGGAGTTTGAATAGTACCATTGCGACTTGTGAAAGTGGGTGTAAAATGAGCGTGGAATCTGAGCTAGCGTGATATGTGGCATTGTGCGAGCGTGTTTGTATGAGTCACAGAAGAGCCCATGCCTCACACAGCTTTGGTTGAATGTAGATACACTCTTCTCGGTCCTTTCACTTGTTGTCACCGATGACCTAGATTCAATATTTTCATCTGCTTGCTTAAGCATACAGACACAGATGTTGTCCGTTGTACACTGGTATTAAAAATGTCACCGTTTTGCTGGTGGAAAGACACTAAACATTGCCTTGTCTGTAATGTGTGGGTGTGCGGACGTCTGTCAAATCCCGACCAATCTCTGTGGATGAGACGGGGGGATGGGGGGGATATAAATCCCTTCCCAGCTTTGGCAGCCTCTGTGCCAATAACCCTCCGTGACCTTGAACAACTGTAATCCCTTTGTAATGGATGTTAGCCATGTGCGGCGGGCGATACACAAACTTATGGAAACACACACACACACACACACACACACACACACACACACACACACACACACACACACACACACACACACACACACACACACACACACACACACACACACACACACACACACACACACGTGTTGCCATGGAGACCCTGGGTGGGTGGCTGTGGTTGACTCATGCTCATCCTCCAGTGGGTCAAAGCCAACAGAAGACTCGGTGCAGGGGAAAACCCCGCGCCTCTGCTCTGTCCACGGAGGAGGACGGGGGAGAGCTGAGCCAACCGCTTGGGTTATGTTCTGAAAACACTGAAACTGAAGCTTCGCTGGGATATTCGCTCTCAGGGTATATTAGCCTTTGGCACACACACACGCCCACCCGTAATGGGATGGGCGGGAATAAAAGGAAGGAGCAAAAGGCTAATATACCCTGAGGTACTAGAGGGAATACCTATGGCTGACCTGGGGGGGGGGGGGTGTGTGTGATTACCTTGTCCTTGGCCTCACTCAGCTGGTCCTCCAGTTCAGAGAAGCTGAAGCCCGCAACGGTGATGAAGTCCCCGATCACGGCCACAAACTTGTCGCCCCGCTCCTGCGTCCTGCTCTGCTGGTACTGCAACTCCTGCAACAGGGGGGGGGGGGGGGGGGGGGGGGGGGGGGGGGAACGGGGGTTAAGAATCTGATAGAAAGCGACATTCAAAAATAATGTTCCTTACATAAACTAAAGTAGCTTTTAACGGCCGCGACATACTACAACGCAACGTGTGACGACCAAACAATTCTTTACACGGTTTTGTTTCGCTTCCGACACAACGTGGAATTGAGCAGCGAGTCCGTCGCTTCGTTGCGGGAGTCAACTCATTTGTGCGTGGTTAGCACGCCCCCCAAAACCGGGCTCCAGCAGAGCGTTCCTTATGGAACACGCCCAACCGTAGCATGGGAGCCGACTACAGCGCCCAGAGGAACGCCACTCACCGCCTCCAGGGCCCTCAGTCCAGTCTTGATGTGGTGCACCTCCTTCTCCAGCTCTGCCATACTGTGGGGGGGGGGGGGGGGGGAGACATGTAAGAACCTCTCTTTGCATGATGGTATCAACTGTTTTAGCTGTAGACCTCTGGATGGGGTTTCAGCAGTTTATTTTACTGACTCACTATTCATTCAATCAATTCAGTAGTTTCTATTCAGCAAATGTTTAAATAGATTATATTATTATGTATATGATATGATTACTACTACCATTTTTATATTTTAAACACATGCATTACACAGTGGGAATAACACACACACACACACACACACACACTCACTTGACTTTGGCCGCCTCCTGTATACTGCCCAGGTCCTGCTGGATTTGCAGCGTGTCGGGGTAGTTCTTCTCGAAGATCATGATCAGGTAGTGCAGCATGGTGATGTTTCTGGCAGACACAGGGCATGGTCAACCCACTTGTGTAGGCATAGGTCTTTGGCATTAGTCCAGCCTATTGCTATGGACGTGTATCACAACTTCAAGGGGCTTTACCAGAGAATCTTAGACAAAAAATAACTTTGAAAGCTAAAGAAGATTAAGAGGGCATCTTTTCATTCCTTAAGAAAAAGGAAAAACCGCTACAAACTGCCACAACTACTATAAAATTATTCAGTAGAGAGAGCATATACTGTATCTATCAAGATAACATTAAAGTTTGATTATCTATGCCACTGTATTTCTATACTTTATACTGCAACCAACATCTCTAGAAGTGAAGAAGCAGGAACCAGAACTGCCTGGATGGAGAACTTCCAAGAGCTTCACTTCCAAGCGACACCAGTGGAGCAGCAATCACCCACCATCCAGGAGTTTGAACTTGGAAGGCATTACTTTTCATTTGCTGGAGCGAGCGCCACCTACCGGTCTATGCTGGACTTGGTGTCGGCGATCTTGTTGAGGCTGGACACCTTGAAGCCGTAGGCGTTGCCGCGCTGGCCCTTGTTCATGAAGTTGCCGAAGGCCAGCACCACCTCCAGGACCTGGGTGAGGCGCTTGCTCCGCACCACCTCCTTGGAGGCACTGAGGATGGCTGGCCGGGGAGAGGGAGAAGAGGGCGTTTTATCATTCGTTTTAATGGTTATCTGATGGAAGGAACCCAACCTAATGTGGGAAACCAGTGCCAACTTAGTTGTTCCGTTGGTCTTCAGAAATATTGATCCTCATAAAATGGTCAACAAAAGGTGTCCAGAACCTCTTGCTCTTCTAACTGAAGACGATGGATGAAGATGGACTATACCATTCATACACTGACATGTACAAAGGAGAAACTAGCCAGCTTGAACTGATCTGTTGAATTGAACTTAATGTGCCCTTTTTCTTTCCCACTGAACGCTGGCTAACATATGTTGTATGCTAAAGGCTGAGGTACCTTAGGAGGAAGTCTTGGCCAACAAAGAAAGCTATAAGTAAACTCGTCAAGTGCTTCCATTGGTCAATTACCCAGAAGTCCCCTCTGTCTAACCCCCCCCCCCCCATATGAACTGTATTGGCTGAGTAGCAGGTGCTTTCCACTCCCATGCTGGAGTGCCTCCGTGTGAACCAGAGAACCAGAAACAGAACCCATATTGTTGCAGTTATGACTCTTGCTGCCATTACACAACATGGAAGCTCTCTCTATCTCCCCCCCTCTCTCTCTTCGTCTCTCTCTTTCCCCTTCTTTGTGTGTGTGCGTGTGTGCTTCTGTCTCTCCCTCTCTGGACGGAGCGTCACTGTTTTGGCTCTGGCCAGCGTCTGTTCTGTTGCGCCGCCATTGAACCAACTGGGTGGTCCTGGGAAATGGAGTCTTTCCATGTGTTTCCATCGGTATATCACAGAGAACCGATGAAGACATTGAAGCACTGAAATTGATGAGCAGGCTTAATATTGAAATACAAATACACCACAATGTGGTATATTAGAAGGCTTGCACCAATACCGAAACACCATGCTATATTTCCTTGCTCTGATGACTTCAACTTGAAACCTCATTCCACTCCAGGGATCTCTTTTATCTATGAGTCAGAGACAAATCTCTTTTAAACCGAGCATCAAATTATTCACAGATTATTTATTTAGTATGTATACTTTAAGTATACTTTAGTGTACCCTTAGTTGTAATGTTATTCACCTGATAAAGAACCTTTCTGTTTTATTATGCTACAGTATCCAACAGAGGCATACAGTAACAAAGAGCTATAGTGTAGTAAAGAAGTGTAACAGCACTCCTCTCAGAGACGGGAATGAGTTCCAGTAAATTCTACCAACGCCATGGTATTGGTTGATTATTAAATGAAAGCGCACAGCAAACACACACACACACTTTGGCTTCCCCTAGAATACTTTCCCTTGCTCTTTGATGCATCAAGCTGGAGTCTTTACGAGAGTGACTCTCTTCTCACAACATGTGCCAGTTTTCCAAAACAGCTTCCCTGGTAACCTAGCGTTATATTTAAGCTAGGAAAAAGGAACAACTGCAGCATACAGTAAACCAACCACCCCCACACACACACACACACACACACACACACACACACACACACACACACACACACACACACACACACACACACACACACACACACACAGTGTGTCTTCCCCACATAACAATTCCCACCCACACACAACTAACATTTGGTTAGAATCTTCAATGGGACCTTTGTAGACAAACCAATATTTAATTTGCTTGTTATGTTGTCCCTCTGAGTGTGTATTTTTTATTCAAAGCCATCGTAATCTGACCACCTAGATGCACATTCTAGGAATTAAATAGCATCCTCTTACCCTTTATATGAACATAAAAAGTATTTTGAACAAACTATTTTCACCAATACTACAATTGGGTTCATTTATGATCTTCTAATGACACATTCATGTAAATTGTGGCTTGTGGATTGGTGAGACTCTTGTGGCTCGTCTGGGAGCTGTTTCTCCTCACCTTCAACCTTGGGCTTGGTTTCTGCCAGTCTCTCCGCAAACTTCTTTTTGAAGAACAGCGCCTGCATTCTCTGCTGGTAGTGGTCAATCCTGAGGGAGCCATAGAAACAGCATGTGAGAGAGGAAACATAAACCATTGGGTAGGCCTTAACAACACCCATCCATCATTACTTCCACCCTGTCCTTAACACACAGCAAGGTTTGCTTCCATTTGTTTTTTATTGATATGCATATCCTGCATAACCAACCGGCAGCTTAAATGTAATGATCATGCAATATTTGATGTCATAACATCTTTATTTCGCAAGCTCACCTTTGACACAAAGACACTAATTGCAACACGCATAGCAATAGCTCAACCCCAAGAGGGTGGCGGTTCGGGGGTTAGGGGGGGCCTTATAATACATAGTGTAAACCAAGAACGAGTTCAAACCGTTCTTTGGTACTTACATGGAGATTGTACATTCGCGCGGTTCTTGAGATAAGCTCTTAAGGTTTATAAGCTTGCTTCCCATATGTATCCCCCCCTCCACCCAGAACCCTTCCATGCCGAGGGTGTTTCAAAGGCTGTGGGTTACCGGCTCATCTCGTAGAGGAAGCGGTCGGCACGGGCCATGCGCTCCAGCTCGTGTTTGTGTTCCTCCAGCAGGTCGATGTCACTCTTCTCTGGGATGAACTTCAACAACTGCCAGGGGACGGCGGAAGAACCGGAGAACAGGGGGGAACAATCAGTATGAGAAAAAATAAAAGCTGCAAATATACCATGGCAAAGTCGTCCAAATGCACCAGTCCACACCAGTTTAAAATTGTCCAATCAATATATGACCTGCTCAAATATTAAACTCAAAATATAAAAACAAATGTAAAAATCGGCCTACTCTTAGGATGACTGGTTTCCGACTACAATCCTTTGAAAGACAAGTGCAAAACACTTTGTAGATACTAGTTAATCCCAATCCAAACATTGGCGGCAGTTGGTGACTATGATTTGCATGGATTGCTCTGCCATTGCATCATTGCCCTTACCTGCTCCAGCATGTCTTTGGCTAGCTCCTCCCTCTCGTCCATCTCCAGGATGGCCCTCCTGATCTCTTCATTGCTCATTTTTAACCTGCAGGACAACAATCACACATTGCTGCACTACGTGGTATTGTCCCGAACAGCTTATTGATGAATATTGATGAATATTGAATATACAATGAATATTGATCCATCTGTTCAGAAACTCCATTGTGTGGGTCTCATGTAAATCCTTTCGTAAAATGAACTCATACCCCCTGAACCCATACCCCCTGAACACACACACACACACACACACACACACACACACACACACACACACACACCCCCCTCCGTGGCCAATAGTGCACTTATAGCTTTCTCCCTTGTGCTCAACCTAGCGTGCATGGAGCAGATGTGGTTAGTGCTATCTGATCAATGGTTAGGGTGGGCGAGTTAGGATCAATAATGTGCTCAACCGGCCCAACAGAGCCCACAGGCTCGTGGCCGTCCCCGTGAGGCCCTGTTCCTGTGCCCCAGGGATCGCTCATCCTTTGAAAATGACCTCAGTAAGACTGACCCCCACGATTGTGTGCGTTTGTCAGTTTTGAACCCCGAAAACCTGGTAGAGCCGTTTATTGAACTACAAGAGGGTGTGTGTGTGTGTGTGTGGAGGGGGTCCAATTTCGGTGTCTCTGAAAGAACGAGGCTTTGGTGGCGTAGGGATGTATAGATACTGCAGCCATATTGTAAAGCTGACCCCTAAATGGTGCACATTGATTGGTGTTAAGGTATAGTGTATCACTGACCACTTGCTGGGAGGCCAGGATCAATTTAGGTGTCACGTTATGGATGAGAAGTGGGGAGCAGAAGTGTCTTAACACTCTGCGCTTTGTTCCTAGCCCACTTTACCAAAATGGAATCAATGAGCGGTAATTCAATGACAACAGATGTCTTGAAGGGACCTTTGGTTCACTTCCTGGTCCTGAGCATGTCCATACATGCTCTCAACACCCAAACACACAAAACGACATGCATGACGTGGTCTTCATTCTTGCGATTACACCTCCTTTTGTGTACAAAACCCTCGACCAGAGATGTTCGACGTTCAGAAGGCAGCAGCGACGTTCGAGACCACGTACTTTGAGAGCAGGATGACGCAGTTCTGTGCGCGACGGCCATCGATGACCGACAGCTCTTTGACCTTCCTCGTGCTCACGTACAGGTCGTCCATAGAACCCGTTTCTTTCTGCACGGAGACAAAAGAAATAAAAAATAAACACAACAAAGAAAGCATGTTCGATTTCGGACAAAACAGCAAATTTTTTTTCTCCTTTTCCCCTCCCCTGGACACTCTAGTACTGAGTTGTTCAGGTTTAGCTGCGGTGCCTCAGATCTGACCGGCTGCCGTAGACGTCACGCTCCGGTTTGGAGCGACGAGACCGCAGGACACGACCACATCCAAAGGCCGTGGAGAGGAGCCGTTATGGAACCCATCACTCTGGGGCTGTTTTAATAAAGCTAACCAGTGGAAACCCGATGATCGGCAGCGTGATTAAGTGCCGGGCAACATGTTGCCAAATCATTCGTCAAGAGCGAAAACGCTGGGCCGCCACGAGTTGAAATAGATGCCCTGGCCAAGTCCTACTGCATGTATCAGGTGTTACGCGGCGTTTATGAGAGAGCGAGCAAGAGTGAGAGAGAGAGAGCTAAAAAGGCGAGTGTAGCCATGAATTCTCTAGACCGAATCATGCACGGCATATAAAAACATTCAGAAAATGTCGTGAAAAGGCTCGACCGCCATTGGTCCGTTGGGCAAGGCGCAGCAAATCCAGCGGCAGTCTTGGGAGCCGATTGGTTTTGGCGAGTAAACACTGGGCGCATGCACTCCTATAAACCTCTCTGCAGAACAGGAATAAAACCTCAGTTGAGGCCTACGAGATATTTTGCAAAGCTCCACACAAATCTTGATTTAGAAAATAATATATATAAATAACCCCCCCTCCGCCACACACACACACACACACACACACACACACACACACACACACACACACACACACACACACACACACACACACACACACACACACACACACACACACACACACACACACACACACCTAAAGAGTACTTCTGTCTGGGACTTGAATGTAAAAATATGGAACTACATTTGGAGTCTACGTGGAATAGCAAACGCTATTCGTAGCCTCATCTGGTTTCCTGCCCGCTGCGGTAGCTGTGCATGGTGTGTGTGTGTGTGTGTGTGTGTGTGTAAAACGGATGCCGCTTGTAAAAACAGACTCTTTTTAAAGGGTCCATGTTGCCCTCTGTGACCGACAAGACCCATGGAGGTCGGCACTGGAGCAAGCAACTGCCAAAGACATGTATTTTTTACACATGCTCCAGGGCGTCTCTGACGGACTACGGTTCACACATAAGTATCCACGTAATTGGCGTGTCAGTTTTTCTTCATCTGTGAATCCGTAACTTTAATCATGCCGACACAAAGGGGTTCCGATACGGGGTCACAATAAAACATCGGGACTGAGACGGTTACGGGGACGAGGGCACTGGCACTGGGACAGAACCGATGCTGACGTGCAGAATTAGTCGGACGACGTTAGTAAACCTGCCACTGTGAACCCCCCCCCCCGCCTCCCAATTGAGATCAGATGTACTTCAGTACATCCAGACTTTACTTTGTACTTTATTAATCCAGTACTTCCTTAATCCAGAACAGAGGAGTCGTATCCCTTTCTGGATTGAGGCTCATAAAAGCCAAGGCCACTTTTGCTTTTATGGACCCGGTGAAATGAGTAGAAAACATAAGCAGAGGAACACCAAACGCAACACACACAGACACACACACACAGACAAAACATTCACAGATACTTTCTGCACCCGTCCCCGTCGTCCCCTTTCATGTCGACGGTCTGACGAATCACAGGAGAGAATGGGAGGCTCAGTCGGGGGCGGCGGGGTATAAATGCTGCGGAGGCCCTCTACTCACTTGTTTGAAGGATTGGTTAGTGAGCAGCTCCTGTTCAGCCAGTGGAGGAGCGTGCAGCGAGAGAGGAGGAAACAAAGCCCAAACAGTAAGTGAAACCAGCGTGCGACAGGTCAACGGTTCAGGACTGAGGTGGTGGCACCCACAAGCAGGTGTTAGGAATTTAAAAATTAAGCAAGAGCATCAAGGAAAAGGAATTGTACTTTGTACACATCGAAGAACATATGGTCTACAATGATCAGGGTTATCCTACAGGGATCTAGTAAAAACAAAAAGTGGTTCTCTGTCCAATAAAGGGCCATGCAGGCAATTATACAAATCATTGACTGACATGTTTGACCCTCATCTGATTCCATTGCCGGTTGGAGCAGGGCTGTCATTGTAGCCGTGGGGATGCCCTGGGTTTCACGGTGGCAATATTACTACAAAACCTCCCTGCTGCTCTGCTAAAGAGACCAGTAAAAACACCCCCTCTTTGAACACATATCAACTGTAATTAACAGCCACGGCGCCCCAGTTATTTAACTACAAAGTCCTGGGGGAAACAGCACTGCATTTCATGTGGCTGGCACTGTAGGAGTGGAAGGCTTGTAACCATTTTGTAATGTTTCCACAGGGAGATATGCATTGCCCTCCCATCGCGCTTGTAGCACACTCCGTATCAATGCTGATTACTAGAAACCATATTTGTGATGAATAAGCTGCTTCCATCATCAGAATAAGACGGCTCAAGCTGAAGTAAACCCTGTAGCGTCGCAATGCATTATGGGCAATTTTGAAAACCATAGTAAATTAAACTACTGGGTAATGTTGTTCTAAAGTTGGATGGGTTTGTGTATTACTTCAATCAACATAGTTCCCTACTCCATCTTCATGCAAGCATTAACGCTTGCGCAAAAACACTTCTAGAAAATGGCATTCTGGGTGACCAGCTTCTGTGAGCAGAGCCCAGGCCTTGATGGCACACGTGCAAAAGCACATCCCCAATCAATCTATTTCAAAAGATAATCAATTACTGCAATCAATAATACATAAAACCTTCTCCCTAACCCATACCCTCCCTCCCCCTCCATACCATTAACACAACAACAACGTTAATTAACACAAGTGCAGTCCAACATGTCCGTCCTGCCCACAATGCAAGCATGGGGAAAGCCAGAAGCGAACCTGCTGTCTCTGGTACGCTGAGAACATCTTCTCAATGTCCTTGAGGTCCAGGATCTGGAAAGCCCGCAGGTCATCGATGTCGTGCCAGATGGTACCCGTGATCTTGTTCTGGGAACAAAAGGCAAAAAGAATTGAAGAAGTGAAGAATAAATTCAGGATTTGAATCCCATGCCGTCTCTGCACACGAGATTAGTAAAGAACTATGCCTAGAAGACGTTTAAAGAAAAATGGGCTGATCAGGTTCATAAATAATGAAAGGATGGTAATCATTCATGTTATCTTCCTATTATTGCATTAATAGATAGTTTAACCTTTTCAAAGAAACCTACAGTTTACGCATAGGTTATTATGAGTTCAGAGAGACTTTGCAGAAGTGCATTTTATACCATGTCACAATGGTGGGTCTTTCTACCATCCCCTCTGTTTTAGGAAACCGCAACACACATCATTTTAATCCAAGACCCGTGCAAAATACATGCAGTGCTCGGCGTCCGGACTACGATACCTCTCCCAGCTTGGCCCAGTTGAAGGACTTGAGGGGATGGGAGGGCTGGGGGATGGACTTGGAGCGCTGGCTGCTCGTCAAGCCGAAGGAGGGCGGAGCCGGAGGGGGCGGGGCTCCAAAGAGAGGCGGGGCTCCGGGCGGCAGGGGCGGGCCTCCGGGAGGAGGTGGCGGCGGGGGAGGCGGGCAGCCGAAGGGGAGCAGAGGAGGAGGAGGAGGCGGAGGGAAGCCGCCCATCATGGGGGGCGGAGGCGGAGCCACGGGGGCCCCGGGAGGGGCGGGAGCGGCCGGGAACGCCACGTTCCCTCCCTTTTGGGAAAGACGACGAGAGAGGTGAAAAAAATCAAATCAAATTAGACTATATTTGAGAAATCCGATCAACATTTCAAAATGGGCAGCCTTCGTTGCGAGGGTGGTGATGCAAACTTCCCGCCGATTTGTAACCATCGTTTATCTTTAACAGGGATAAACCTTTGGTCCTGACAGCATTGTGAGGCGGGCCTCAGCTACTTGACCGATGGTTGATCATTACAAACCGGTGGCGTCGCTATCAGATACGATAAGTGCATTACCCTTGAGGTCTTTCACTGGGCTTAGGGCCCAGGATCAAACCCTCCCAATCCCCGCAAGACAATAACAATCGACTCCCAATTACGAGATTGCTTTTGCTCCAACGTTCAAAGCATCAATGCGAGTCTCACTGCAAAGTCGTGGATCCGCGACGACAGGTCCTGGACGTGCTCGCGGGCCGAGCGCAGCTCCTCGCCCTCGCGCTGCAGCTTGTCCTTCATCTTGTTGAGGGTCTTCATCATGTCCTCCTTCTCCGAGGTCTTGGTCTCGCACTCCCGCTCCTTGCGCTCCAGTTTAGCCATCAGCTCTGCGTGATCTATAAAAAAGGAAAATATCTCTCAAAAAATGTAAAGTGACAGCAGCAGATTGAGGCTAGAATGTGTATTTGAGAAGGTCATTGTGATACAGAGTGTGATAATACACTTGACTGGGTTTGACCTCAAGCGGATCGGGTGTTTAGCACATTGTGAGGTGCAGTTCCTTCATGGGCCACCAGGGCGCAGTGTTACCAACAACCAGCCTCACCTTTCCTGAATTTCTCCGCCTGCTCTCGCCACTGCTTCACCTCATTCTCGTTGACCAGCCTGAAGGATGAGAACAGGAAACGACACAAGCATGAAACCGAACCTGTAGATTTACAAGACATTGCACGGGCCTCGCTCATTCAAGAGCACTTAGGAAGCAAGCAGGGTGGAGTTGGGATCTGTTGCAGTCTTACGAGGAGCCGGGACTCAAACATTTAATGAAATTCAGCTTTGTATGGTTTGGCAATTATTCTTTTACTGGGAATCATGGTCGATTTACCAAATATGCGCATGAAATTCGGAATGCTTGCCAGTTCGGAACCACATAAGCTGCATAGCATAAGCTTTATGGTTTCAAGTTATATCCATGGTTATGGCAAGCTCCAGACACTGGGTCTGCAGAGGTTTTTAGTGGATTGTTTGGACGTGAAGCTGAGTTGACCGGTCACATTAATGATGCCAGAGACAGACCTTGTGCTTTAGGTTATAAGTTGAATCGGATGGAAAGTATTTAGAGGTTATGAGATGGGAATAGAGATTGAGACATGACACCTGGAGCCTTGAAGGTGGCCGTGGCTAGATCTGAGAGAAGAAGAAAACAGGAGAATAATGACGGTGCAGGCTGCAGCGGGAGGCACAGAGAGCAGGCAGGACAAACCAAGGGCGTGTAGCACAGCAGGTCACTTTGCACTGGTGACTAGAATTAAAAACACAAAACACTTTCTGCGCAAGTGCTTGTGTTCTTAACCAAACAAAAAACTTGTGGACTTTATAATCACGGCAACGCCTTCTCCTGCTCAAGAAAACGAGTCAGAGCGTTCATTAAAAATAACGGCATTTATTTTGTCAAACATTTCCACTGTAATAAATATCTTTTGCAGGTTTTTTTTTACTTCAGGAAGAGTGTTACATTTCGGGTGAGGCGCGCAAGCGAGCGGTCAGAACCATCGCCACACAAACCGCCGGTGATTAACAACCAGGTCCTCTGTTTGCTTAACCTGCCCCCCCCCCCCCCCCCCCCCCCCCCACACACACACACACACACACACACACACACACACACACCCCCCCCCCCCCCCCCCCCCCCCCCATCGGCAAGCAGCCAATATAATGGACCAAAAATACATCCCGTACAGAAGGATAATTAGCCCTCCCTTTCCGGACACACTGCAAGTCTAACCCAGACTCAGACTGGACTGTGAGACTGGCCCGGCCTAATGGCCTCCAGGTTGACGATGATAAGAGAGGTACCGGTCGCCTTCACCAGACCTGCTCCCTTTCTGCAGCTAAACAGAACGACACTAAAGTGTGCTGCTGATGGCGTAAAACAGCAGCTGTGGAGCCAAAGCGGGTGATGGGTGGGTGGGGGGGAAGGGGTGTACTACAGTGTCCAAGTCCCCCCACTGCTGCACTTTCTCTGGCGAGAATAAACAAGGGAATGACTGATGGAGCCCACACGTTCGCCAGACAAACTGGACCAGGGGAAGACCCAGAGTGAAGGGCCAGATGAAGTAGACGAGAGGTTGTAACAATTAAGTGTGTGTGCGCGCTCCACGGGAGCAGGATTCATCACAAATAAAGCGAAGTGAAGAAATGTAAGTCAATTATTAATTTGGAGGGAGGACAGGCAGGCCATTGTAAACTCCCGGTGATATGCAGAGGGCTGCTTTTAAGCTTTGGAAAGGAAATGTTTTTCCGAGGCATCTTTTTATTGCCAAGCCACTGCTTCGCAGCACCTGAGCAGGGCCAGACTTGGCCGGCCTGCCGGGGCCTGATGGGATTAGGGCTGTTTCTCTTTGATCTCGGGCTTCCGCTTTCATGCCACTGGGAGCCAATGGAGCGTCGCTTCCTCCGACCTCGCCGCCACATCATCTTCCCCTCCGTCGTCCAATCAAAATCCCAAAGCCGCGCTGTAGGGCAGCACAAGGGAGGAACGCAGAAGCTTGGCACACAACTATTTCTGTTTGTGTTGTTTCCACGGCGAGGAATAATTTATAGACGCGGTCACCCGTTTATGGCATTTTCTACTGCTTGTTTTGCTTGGCAGTGAGGCTCTAGTTTTGGGGCAAATTTAGGGCTTTGTTTTGTCGTCTTAAGTGTCTTTTTGCTGAGGAATGAAACACAAATTGCGGTTACATCATACAGCTTCTTGCTGGTGAGGCTGTGAGAGTGCACTAGGAGACTAGGAACCTTCCGGAGACGCGAGCCAACACACAAACCAAGAGGGGAAAAAGACGAAAACCTCTTGGACCCCACTCAGACAACATGGAAATACTGTAGACAGAAGGATGGGGACGCGTGTCGCCCAGTACCTGTATACAGTAAAGAGCAAGGGGGCGTGTGTGTGCATAAGGGTGTGTGTGTGTGTGTGTGTGTGTGTGTGTGTGTGTGTGTGTGTGTGTGTGTGTGTGTGTGTGTGTGTGTGTGTGTGTGTGTGTGTGTGTGTGTGTGTGTGTGTGTGTGTGTGTGTGTGTGTGTTCCAAGTGCAGGGCGGCCTACATGCGGATGATGTTTTTGACGCTGAAGTTCTCCAGCGGCGCGGCGTCGGGGTCCTCTCCCTTGTCGTCCTGTAAGACGATCTGCTGGAGGATACGGTCCAGGAGCTGCCAGTGCTGCAGGCTGCCTCCGCCTCGCTTATCTGGGGGAGGGAGAGGCACAGAGGGAGAGGAGAGACAGGGAGAGAGGCAGAGACACAGAGGGAGAGGAGAGAGGCAGAGGGACAGAGGCCCATTGAGAGACAGGGAGGGAGACAGACACATTGAGAGACAGGGAGAGAGACAGAGAAAGAGACAGACACATTGAGAGACAGAGAAAGAGACAGAGACATTGAGAGACAGGGAGAGAGCCAGAGACACATTGAGAGACAGAGAGTCATCGAGACAGAGAGAGTGAGAAAGAGAAAGACACAGAGAAAGAGAAAGAGAAAGGGAGAGAGAGCCAGAGAGCCAGAGAGAAAGGGGCAGAGCAAGAGAGCGAGAGGCAGAGAGAGACATGTTCTCAATTACAACTCTCAAAATGAAAGCACATGGTGCCGTTTACAAGCCCGACCGTATCGCAACCATCAACCTTTATCAGAAGTTTCCTACGCCTCACCTCAAAGATGGTTGCGTCTATCCCTCACCGTATGATTTATACTGTTAACAATAATAATAAAAAGAATAATATTAATATTTAAACCGACATCAAATGTCAGGTAGTGTCAGAGAAGTGCGCCTCTGGGAGAACTCCTGGCCGATATGAGATTTTCTGTGACCTTTGGGAAGGCTGGGACCTATGGGTGTACTCACAGGGCATCTGCAGGCAGTGTTGGAGTATGGAGATGAGGTATGGGTAGGCCTCTGTGTGGTTCAGCTTTTTCTTGATCAGCTCAAACATGGCGCCCGCGCTCTTTGTGTCCACGTGGGTCTGCAGGCAAAGAACCCAAAGACGACGAGGACGATCATGAGGATTTTAGTTGACTTTTGACTTTGGGTGCGAATCCTGTACTCTGTGACCGTCAACTATGTGTCGTACTGCTTAACGGGCACTCATACAGGACTGTCACAGTCAACACAAAAGTGTAGAACTACTACTACTAGTGAGTACAAGATGAATAGATGAATGAACTCACCAGATCGAAACGTTTGGCCAGTTCGGAGTCGTCTTCGTTACGCACCATCTCAAAGAAGTCCAAGTGTCTACGTGGAGCGAGAGACAGGCCGACACACACACACACACACACACACACACACACACACACACACACACACACACACACACACACACACACACACACACACACACACACACACACACACACACACACACAGAGACCAAACGATAGAGACAGCCAAAACAGAGACAAAAATTCACCCACAGAGAATAAAAACTGATGACAACAGATCTTTCCTAATCGTCCACTCGCGCAGTAACCCTTCAAACTAAACGCCTCATTGCAATTGGTCGAGCGATGGTCGAAGCGCACCTGTCCAGGGTGGCGTTGTCGTGGCCCCGGAGCTTGTCGATGACGGGCTGGATGCCCAACATGAGGAACTCGTACCGCAGATGCAGACGAAACTCCAGGTTGTCCTGATGGAGAGGATGGGGGGGTGGTTGAATACGAAGCCCAACACTTTAGGTATTCCCAACATGTTGGCCTGACAGGAAGGAGTGGGAATGACAGCGGCTCTGACCTCTCCCGCTCCGGCGTTCAGCACGGCGTTGATGAAGGACATGATGGCCGTCTTCAGGTTCACCTCGTCCTTGTAGCGACCCGTGCTCTTGTCCAACTCGTTCAGCAGCGTCTACACACACCCACACACACGCGCACAAAGACACACACACACACACACACACACACACACACACAGACACACGGAAAACATCAGTTTTACATGTCCGGCAGGGTAATTTTGCTCATGGCAAAAGGAGTACCCAACTAAAAACGTGAGCTCATTCAACACTGAGTTACAAAAGGATAGTCTGACTCGTAAAATTTAACCAGGCCATTGCTCAAACCCTCTAGTGTCTGGGGGAGGGGGGGGGGGTTCACCCTCCAACATAGTTTCACACCCTAAAAGCATTACAAAAACAGCCAAAAAAAGGGTTAGGGTAACAACATTGGTTGAAATCACCCTGTGGTGTTTGTTTAACCTAAGGTGCCTCGATTTACTGTGCCCTCGGTGCCACTAAGTTCTGTCTTGTTGACACAGTCATGCTGGGTTACCATTATGACCCCTGCCCCCCCCCCCCCCCCCCCCACCCCCCAACCAACCTCATGCTAACTCCCCATGGTTGCTTTTAGCGCGATGCTTTATACCTCCACCGCACGTCCCCAGTGTGGGCGGCTAAGTGTTGCGCTGACCCTGTGCGCTAAAGTGCACATCTGAGGATTGGCGGGCGCCGGGTCCCACGGGTCATCAAAACGGGCGCGCCATGACTTATTCTCCCCCGACAGAACAACCCAGTCGGCCCTAATTAACCCGAGACCTTGCATGACTCGCGTCTTCACCAATGGCATCCCAAGTATTTGGGTTCCATAAGTAATAAAAAAAGAAAAGACAACATACCACATTTAACGCAGCACATATACTTCCCAAGCCATGTTGCTGTCCAAGGGCAAACGAGACACAACGGCATGTGGGACTTGGCAACACGAAACCAAAGAGTAGTCCTTAAAGGATAACTTATTTTCAACATGGAACGTAGGCAACATTTTGGGTCTGAGTGACTAATTTCAAATTCCAGTATTGAGTGAGAATGCTGTAGCTGTAATCCATGAATCCTGCTGCAATGTTATCTTTTGGGCAATAGCATTCCATCATCCCTAACCCCTCAATGTATGTTCATGTTTTTGTCCCCGACGGGTTCAGATTGTTATCATCAATGTCTGACAAAAATATTTGAAGGATCTCTACAGAGAACAGAACTTTTGTTAGTGTCCAACCGGGTCTCGACCCAGTAGAAGTCTCGCTCTGAAATCTCTGGAGAGATTAGTTGTTGAAGGAAATGCCCATATTGTCATGACAAATCTCAACCCCTCCTTCACCCAAATGTTTGAGTTAAAAATAAGCTACAGTTTCCGTAGTCCAACACAACAAACTATAGTCGGCACTCCACTCTCCAAAACTCATTCTTCCAATGCTCCCGTTCTGCAACCACTCGGGGGAAGTTCCCGCAACAACGCGACTCTGGCGAGACTTCACAGCGAGCCATCTCCACGAGTGCCACTCAGCTAACAGACCAGATCAAGCAAAAGGTTGAAGTTGAACTCAATGTGGTGATCCTGTCCATCGTGTTGTCAAGACACTTCTAATTACAATCTGAGAAAGTCACTAGAATCTTTAATTATCTTTTTTGTCAACTTGATCGGTTATTGGGACGGCGGGTGAGCCGTCCCAACGCCTCGCACGCCCAGCCCTCCTTCCCACCGGCCGACTGACCTGGAAGCGTGTCCTCTCGGCGGCGTACTTCTGGTAGTGCGCCATGGCCTGCAGCACCTTCTTGTGGCCGTCGGGCACCAGGCACACGGCGCCCAGGATCTCCAGCACCGCCACCTTGGTCTTGATGTTGGCCGTGCGCAGGCTCTGGGAGATGGTGTTGATGCTCTGCGGGTGCGCCAGCACGTGGGCGCGCCCCTGCGAGTTGTTCATCAGCGCCTTGATGCAGCCGATCACCGAGGTGTGCACGCGGCTCTCCGACGTCTCGTAGTCCATGCTACGCAGGAAGTTCAGCAGGCAGGTGAGGCCGTCCAGCTCGATGAAGCGCGTGACGAACCTGGCGAGAGTGACGCGTGGGGACACAAAGCAAGCTGAAGGATGAAAGGGATAACTTCAAACAATGGACAAAAGAGATAATGTCTGGCGACCGACTTGTTGAAGGGAATACTAACTTCTTGCACACAATTATAGGATTATTTATTGTAATAATGTACCGATATTATTGTTTTTTAGCTTCATTGTTGACTCATCCCATAAGCTTTCTCCAAATATGCACTGGTATGAGAAGTTTAACTCAAGCACTGCTTTGTCTAGAGCGATAATTGTCTTTTCTCCAATCAATCTCCATCACCTCAATAAATAGACTAATTACAATAACATGACCTCCCCCCTCGGTCGGGAGAGGAGGAAGCAGGCCTCGTCGCTGACAGACTAGACTCTGTTCAGGGGCTGGAATGTGACATCCAGCCTCCATGGAAAGTTGTTGTTGTTGTTAGCAAATGATCTTCCCACGCATTGAGATTCCTGATGGGCCTTTATAAATGACCGCTCACAAGAGAGCGCACAGACAGACATCGAGAGAGCCAACAGAGGGACCCAATAGAGAGAGAGAGCAAGAGAGAGAGCGAGAGAGAGAGCGAGAGAGAGAGCGAGAGAGAGAGCGAGAGAGAGAGAGAGAGAGAGAGAGAGCGAGCGAGCGAGAGAGCGAGAGCGAGAGCGAGAGAGCGAGAGAGAGCAAGAGAGAGAAAGAGAGAGAGAGCAAGAGAGAGAGAGCGAGCAAGAGAGAGAGAGAGAGAGAGAGAGAGCAAGAGAGCAAGAGAGAGAGAGCAAGAGCGAGAGCGAGAGCAAGAGAAAGCGAGAGCCAACACAGAGGGAGGGAAAGAGATTGTAAGGACAACGTAATGGAGGGAGGGTGGTGTATAAACAGAGCAGAACGCTCTTTTTTTTCTAGATTTACTGCAGATCAGACAGTTTGTATCCAATAATACATTTCAGAAGAGTAGCAGTCAAGTTTCTTTCTTCTCAGCCACTGTTTACTTGGCACAGCAAGCATAGAAAAGTACAAAGAACAAAGCCTAATTTACGCAAAATCATGTCTGCATGTCCAACCGCCTTTTAAGAACATTTAATCCCAGATTCAAGGACCACATGCACACAGAGACGCATATGGTTCATCTGGCCGGACCGCCGGAAACATACTCTCAAATGCATCCTTTAATCCTCCGGTCTCCAGCCGTGTCTGTATGATCTCATGGCCGCCACACACACACACACACACGCACACGCACACGCACACGCACACGCACACGCACACGCACACGCACACGCACACGCACACACACACACGCGCGCGCGCGCGCGCGAGAACAGAAGGCCCTGGCCTGAACGGATCTATTGTATTGAATCCACAACGCTCTTCCCCTCAGATATTAGACAGACTGACAGACAGACAGATAGACGCCCGGACCAGAACAAGGCAGAGCCGAACCCTGGCAGGGAACCTCTGTGTCTGGTCGTATCCGTGACGACGCACTGGGGTCGGATGGAAAAGATTTTGAGTTTGCATGTTGACATGTTATCCTCCGTGGTTGGTGGTTTTGCGGGACCCACCTCTGACAAAGATTAGATTTTGGAAGGGGGAAGGCGAGGGGAATCAATCTGTGAAGGATGAATGTGTTTAACGCAATGGAAGACGATGATGATGTGGTGCACCGGTTCCAGCAGGGGGCAGGATCCCAGTCTTGCGTTGTGTTGCGTGCGTGGGCACAAGGCAGGCGTAGACTTCGGTACTGAACATTCATCTGTGGCCAGGTCTCTCCCTCCCCCACTCCAACGCCTCCAACACTCCCTCCCCTAGGATTTCCACAACATAAATTGATCTGATCTCTCCTGACTCTGTAGTCTCCTCTCGTTTCTCCTTCTCCTCATCTTCCTCAACCTCTCCTTCTCCTCATAAGTTCGGTGACATTAAAGCTTGGCTGAGCGGCGTGCTTTTTCCCCCCCCTTGTTGCATTCTCTCAACCCCGCTGAGATTTGGTTCAAGGCAGCTCATACTTTACGACTGCCGACGACGCTATGATCTCAGCGTTGCACACGGCTACTGCCTAGCCAAAATCCCCAAACAGAAAGAAAAATTGAAATTCAAAATGTGACTTCATTTAAAATACATCATTGGACAAATATGATATATATATAATACAATGAGTGTGTGCGCACGCGCGTGCATGTGTGCACGTGCGTTAGTGTGGCTGTTGAGTATTGTCAAACAAATTGTAGGAAGGAATATTAGCAACAATAAAATTACATTGAAATATTATGATTACCAAAGGAACAAAAATAAAATCCCCAATGTTATTGGAAGATGGAACCCTGCCAGTCAGTGTTCATCGACACAGCCAAGGCACGACCCATGGTACATGACCCAGAACCACCACCACCTCCACCACCACCACCACCACCACCACCGCTACCCTCCACCCATCAGGACCAACTGACCCAGGACCTGTAGCCGAGGCTACAGGTCCTGGGTCAGTTTCTTGAAAATGGCTTTGTGCTCTTGGCCAATACTGCCCTGTCCGTCATATCCAACAGTGTCCAACAAGCCATTGGATGGTGTGTTTTTTTTTACGCTTTGGTTAATGGGATGCCATTCATGTGATGTTGTTTCCATGATGAACACTCTGGGCTGTGTGAACGTATGTCCTGCATGAAGTAACTCTGAATCAGAGCAGAAGACAAGCAAACACCACGGTGTAATATGGGTGGCCCAGTGCATCACTCCACTGAATCAGGTTTCACCACTGGGGTTTGGAATAAACTCTCTTCTTCTGCGGATGACGTGCGGAAAAGAAACGCTGAGGGGGTTGGTGGAGAGGTCACGCTCACCTCAAAGCCGTAACCGCCGGTGAGTCCACACGAGTGTCTCACACACATAAACACTCGCCATCTCTTTGTTACCTCAATCAACTGCACACACATTGGGTTCAGAGACCTAAATCACACACACACACACACACACACACACACCCATTCCCCCAACACACACACACACACCCACACCTACACCCACACACACACACACACTTCTCTGCTGAAAAGGGCTTCCAGACACTGAACTAGAGACCTGAGGGCCGAGGGAGGGAGGGAGGCGTGTTCGAGGAGGTGAGGTGTCTGCGGTGGCTGCAGGGAGACGTCATTCGATACGCCCGCGGCTCAAACTCAAATAAATCCTCGGAAGCCCCCCCCCTGGTGCGACCAGTGGGGGCTCCCGACCAGGGGGCCGGGCGGAGGGCGAGAGAGACACGGCGAGCCTGGCTGCACATGGAGCCCACGTCTGCGGTGTGTGTACACTGATGTTGGTGAGGAGGAAAGGGTTTTTTTACAGATGAGGTTTATGGACCAGTCCCCAGGGGGCCATAGCCTCGGCAGCGTGGGAGGGAGGGGAAGGGGGTCGGGGCGCCCGGATCCTCCGGAGGTGCCGCTCCAGTGCCATAGCCACTCCTGGGTGCTGTGTGGATGGAGCCAGACTAAACCGGAGACCTGCAGCGCACATCTATGAATACACATCTATGAATGATGATGCGCGCACGCGCACGCACGCACACGCACACGCACACACACACACACACACACTCCCTCTAAAGTGAATTATTTCTTATGAGCAGGCTGTCAGTTCGAATGGATATGTCAATGCTTTTATTTTTTTGTTTTTTTTACCATGGGCCAAATATACCGCCTGTCCACATAATTATATCAGGAAGCTAGACGGGAGGATCTTCTTCCAGCCACCAGTCTGCCCCTGCTTCCGTTCTCATTTTACCCTCCGAGGCTTCCTTACTCGCTCCACTGTATCTGGTCCAGTGGGTGGGGGCTGGCATTGCATTTCCGTAGATAGACCGGTCATCCATAAACAAGACTACCCGTGTTGTTGACTATAGTGGAAGAAACACACCCATGTGAACCCAACCCAAAGAAGTGTTGAGGCTCGAGTTAGATGCTAGAGAAGAGAGCAAATATTTGCCAGCTAAATTGGGGACTGCCCCCTTCAGTTTAGCTACGTGCAGATGTAGCAATTGATGCTTGTGAAAGAGACCTCTGCGTCTCAAAGGACAGTGAAATAAGCGTACAGCATGAAGCCAACACATACTATTATAATGACCCTACAACTACAACAGCATATTCAATGTGCTTCACTTGAATTTAACACCGCAGAAAAGGCCAAGCAGGATTGTCACAGAAAGCGTGATCTCTCAGAAAGTGTCACGTGATGTCCATAGAGCAACAGGCACAGAGTGATCAGTTGTGAAGCCCATCGTTGTCAAGGCGACAACCATGAAACGTGCCTGGGGGGGGGGGGGGGGGGGGGGGGGGGGCGACCGTGGCTTCCTCCACGCCTCTTCGTCCGCGCGAGAGCGAGAACGCCAACCGTGTGGCTGATTAGCTATCAATGTCCTGCACGTGCACGCGTGTGCCTGTCTACGTGTCTGTGTCTGTGTGTGAATTTGTCTCGGCTGCTGGGCACCCCTGCATGTCTACCATGTTTTCGGGGGGGCCCCCTACGGACCTCCAGAGGAGCTCATTACTAAGTGTCCAGAGGAGGTGTGGACGTCTCCTCGTGCGACCTTGTGGTCTCAATAAAGACAAGAAAGAAGGAAACATGTCACACGTTTGCACTTGGGAGCCTTTACAAGGCAGGGGAAATCTCACACCTAAACACGCTGCCTCCAGGTGATACTGTGAAGCATGCTTAGCTAGCCCTCGGTGAGTCCCTGGCGTTGCAGTGCAGACACCTCATATGAATGTGTTAACATTTTGACAACAGTAACAAAAGTAAACAGAGGCTGGCTGGATCCCATGCTACTACTGTGTGTGTTACTGAGCTGTAGTTTGATTGTGTATGTATACGTTTACATCGTGTGTAGATAGAGTGTGGTGTGCTGCTTCATCACCCGTGTTCTCTCAAATGCCCAAGACAAATTTCTCCTAAGGGAGTCAATAAAGGCTTATCTTATCTTACTACATAATGACGATGACGCAGCTTGGTTTAAGTTATCCAACTGGATTATTTCCGAAGCTTTTTCTTGACCTTTTCGAAACTAAAGCATCCACTCGTTAAAATAAACAGCCTACAGGGAGCTAGCTGTGCTATCTTTTCTTCCCAACCATTACCTATGCCAATGGATTCAAACGGTGCACACATCTGATTTAAACAGGGGTTTGCTGAACTAAAACATTTATTCAGCCTCGGCCCACACACACACACACACAAAGCCGCACAGTTCTCGCCAAACACTGCTCCTTTGTCCCCTTATGTCAAGCATTTGAAAAGGAGGAAAGAAGCAGGGTGCTGTCATTAAGTATACTGTCCATGCTACTCCTATAAATCCCTATTATGCCGGGTGCACCTACTCAGATCACCGCTACAGCGATTTACCACAGCCAGCTGGTTTGCAGGCAATGTGTTGGCAGCCACACCAATCACTCTAATGCACTTACACAACCGACCCCAGGCAGGGGCATTCATGAATGAGCGAGGACAGAGTTGTGGTAAGTTTAAATGTAGGAACATTGAGGTCACGATATCGTAAATCATTTAGGAGGAGAGCAAGGGGGAAGGTTACATTGTATTTGCAAGACCGTTTGGCTTGATGGAAGAAGGGACAAACCAAAGAAAACGGCCTTTCCGGCCAACTTTAGTGAGTGTGAAAGTCGACTCCGAGCCTCGCTCACTGATGGGGGGCTTTCAGACCCGCAACGATTCTATACAGTATGTGCACTAAATGTCAAGTGACACAATCCAAGGGTTTTGTGTACGTGCCGCCCCACATGACAGTGGCCAGACATAGAACCAGACACTTGTGATGGCTCACTCTCTCCCTCTCGCCCTCTCAGGGTTTTGTCACTCTTCGCCTTGGTTCCGTCAGTTCCCCAGATAACAACTCGACACCCGCCTCCTCGGACCAGACCGATACATCATGCAATTGGCACTGGCTGACGGACAGCTCAAAACAAGCCACTGAAAGGGAGGCAGTTTATATTAGAGAGCCGTCTAATGCCCTTTAATGTTTTTTAGTGGTTGATGAGCGAGGACTTGCAGCTGCAAAGGCCTAAATAAAAAGCAAAAGCAAGGCGATGCTGGAGAGATCTTGCCAAAAAAAGTTGTTTAAAAAAAAAAAATTATGGCGACTGCCCAAAATGACATAGAAGATGACGATTTATTGTAGCATAAAACCTTACATGGAACGTGGTTCTTGATGCCTCAACGTGGCAAGATAAACATAATGAATATGTCATGGATCCCAATGAGGTGCTGCAAAAGTACATGCACAGAAATGTTCAACTGGGATTTGCGGTGAATAGCATTTCGACGCTCACCTCATCGGTTGAGTGCGAAGGGCTGTCTTCAAATCCTCCACCACCTTGTTCCTTATCTCCATCTCCTCCTCATCGAATGCAAACAGGGTCTGCATCTGCAGACAAACACACAATGGGGAGCACAGTTCTTTTGAGCAAGACATTTAATAATTGTGGAATTTGAGGCTGGTGAGACGGAAACAAACCAAACTCTGCTTGCAACCCTGTTTTCTTTTTAAATACAAACACGTTATAAATTAATGTTAAAAAGTAATTTTAAGTTTGGTTTTGAAAGGAGGTCTGGTTGTGGATAGCAGTACATTCATTACAACACAGAGCAAAGTATAACTTTGAAAATAAATGTTGGAATAGATTTCCATCTTAAAAAGGAATGCATGTCTTAGATTTGTTACTAGCAATATGTATAATCACAACCTAATTAGAGCTAATTAGAGCACATGTTTAGTCACCACAATCACCACTAATCAGAAGGATCACATTCTGCACATTTTTCCTTTCCATTTCACTATTAAAAGCTCTTGGCAGCTATACACCGCATGCCCAAAAAAATCTTGCATGCAATTAGTTCTAATCAAGCCTGAAACAATTAAGCCGGAAACAAAGCAACAGCCATAATCCAGTGTTGGCGTTAATCCATTTGCTCGCCACATTTAGACGTTCCTCAACAACATCAAGGGGCCGACATAATTTGGGAGCAAAGGGCTTCCGTTTCACTTTATCAGGCATTATTTTTAAAGCTGCTCAACACTGGAGGTTTAATGTTTAATTATCAACCAATGTAGCAGAGACGTTTTTAACAGGGCAAACACATTCATTAACCAACAGGATAAAACGCTGCTTCCCTCGAAAGAAAGAGTGTGATCCCATTATCCAAACAACTACATCTGGTAACCCTGGGCCAATATAGAGGAGCCGGCAGACATCAAGATTTAAATTAAACAAACGCTACACTACTTTGGCTACCCATGTCTCCTCGGCATGAAGTTATCAGAGTGTATAATAAAAGTAGGTTCAACATTGTTTCTTTGAAGAGATTCAGTGGCAACCCCGTGGATACTTCCAGACAAAGTCAGATCTGAAAGACGAGGGCATGTAAACCAGAAACGGTGAAGCCAAAAAAAAATCCACTGTACGTCAACTTTCCAGACATCCAGATGGCTCCGAGACAACCTCTGTCAAGCATTGAAGGATCTGGCTCCCATTCTACCAAATGAATATGTTCAGTTTTGACGCTTGACACGGCTGTTTGTTGAAGGGTACAGGAGGACGGAAGGAGGGAGCGAGGTGAATGCTTCTGACTGTGCTGCAAGTCGTTCACCGTGCTTACAAGTCTAGCCAAAATGGCTCTTCTCTACATCCGTTTTGTTTTTTTCTGTGCGTGTTCGAGCTCACCTGCAAAAGTCCACATCAGGATGTCATTAGTCAGCCGTGGGTCCTTCCCTGCAACCCCTCAGTTTTTCGAAGTGCCCTACAACCAGAGCTTTGTTTTCAAGTGTAGGTGGCCGTTTCAGGGTCGGCGTGAAACATAGCCACGGCTGTTGGGATTGAGACCGTGTGCGTGTTGATTACGTCATGCAAATAGCAAAATGCCATCGCTTGACTTAAAAGAAGGGGATGAATAAAAAGCATGAGCCATGGTGAGAAGGTGACCCGGGCTCGATTCCTGCCCATGGTCTACTGCTGCATGTCTTTCTCTCTCCCTCTCTCATGACTTCCTGTCCAACTCACTCTATGATGAATATAAATATATATGTATAAACCCTTCAAAGATAAAACTATGCTCATCGGCTCCCTTTGCAGCTACTGTCCACAGCGCCTGACCCCGCCGACTGTACACCCCCCGAGGCCAAAGGTGTGATGGACTCCCTGCAGAGCTGAGAAGGGCCTCCTCCGGCCGGACTAGAGGGAGAAAACACTTGGCAGAGCGTGGGCAGAAAGAGAGTGTGTCCAAGTTACGCTTAATAAGAGAGACCTGGCTGGCATGTGGGGAGCCAACAGGGGTTGCCTGTGTTGTGTTTTGCTGTGAAAGCAGGGGTAAAGTAGAAATGAAAAAAAAAGAAAACTCATTACATGTCTGCCAACTACAAGTGTGGGGATTTCAGGGGGGGGGATGGCACGACGGCAATCCTGGTGGACTTCATCTCCATTTTTTGCAGAATTCACTCTTGGTTTGAGCACTTGGTGTTAAGGTGAGCAACATCAAAAAATCCGAACGGGTTTGATCCCCAATCTAGGCTGATGACCTCCTGGAGCAAGATGCCTAGCCTGCCTGCTCCTTCATGACATGCAAGATCAATCCAAGTTACTTTGTAGAAGTACGAAAACATGCAAACCACATAGCATCTTCTGAGCCAGACTTCCCACTGGCAACAAAAGCTAAGCATCAAAAGAAGAAAAAGAAAAGCAGAAATTTAGGCCAAGGTTGAAATACGCTATCTCGATAATACAATTTAATTATAACAATTTTTCTGAACCGCTCGAGTTGAACCATCTTCCTTTTCATTGAGAACAGATACACTGAACAGATTATAAACAAGCATGACCTATGAGCGGTAACGCCATGATTCATAGAGAATAAGGACGTAGTAATCCTGTGATGTCATTTCACCCAACGGTTCATTGACTTTTAAAACAAGTAACGTGGTCATTTTTGGTTCATCTCCGTTTCTCAGACCTCTTCCCACTGAACGGCCGAGTCGATGCGTCATCTGCTTTGGGACTGGATCCAAAAAGGGTCAGAAAATGTGAACCTGGGAATGTTGTATAAAGCAAGGTTTTAAAAGAGAGCCAACTGGCACACCCACGGAGGTCGTACGATGACGTGGGAACATATTACACCATGAGCGACGGAGAGTACTGGCCATCTTCAGACCCTTCTAGATAGACACACAGGTGGACAGGGGACAGGACAGGAGAGGGAGTCACTTACGGCAGCCATGGAGTTGATGCGGTCGATGTAGTAGTCGGGCCAGCTGGTGGCCAGCTTGTTGGGGTCCTCTTGTTCCTGTGATCAACCAAAAGACAAACCAGTGATTTAGACAACATTGCATGAGGTCTTTTGCAAAACATCAATAAAGCTTGCCAATATTGTTAATATACATCTTTTGCTTATGCAGGTTGGAAATCAGTATAGAACTTGCATATCCATTTTTTACAGACAAGAATAGCAAAGAACACTTATCCGGGGTAAAAAAGTAATGTCATCTTAGTTTGTTCTCCTTCCATCTCCTTCCTGGTTCTGACATTGGAGAGGTGATACTCTGCACCATAATCCACCTAAGCATCCAATTGAAAGAGCTAAACCAATCAGGGGGCCTCTATATGAACTGGGTCACGGCATTTCTAACCATCGCTCTCATCTCAGTAATCATTGAGAGACAGACAGCTGGAGAGCAAACCTTCAGGTAAAAAGTGAACTTCACATTGGAGTGCTAAACAACGTCTGACATCCATTTGCAACGCCCAATTCGAGAAAGCGTGTTGCCGAGAGCGAAGCGGGCCCGGGGCTCTTATACATCTGCTGTTGTTTAGACCAGACTGATGACATCGGAGGAGGAGCCCTGTCAGTTGTTTGGTTTCTGGGGAGGGGGGGGGGGGGGGGGGAGTCCCTGGGCCTGTATTCATGTCAGGAAAAATAATTATAGAAAATGTGGGATAGGAAGAAATGTCTTGATCAGTGCCATTTGGAATGCTGAGCTTGTCCAAAACAGGAACCGTTTGGAAAAGGGAATCCACAGCAAAGCTCTGAGACGCTTTGTTTGTTTAGTAAATTAAGTTTAAAAAAATAAAAAGACAGAAACCCTAACGTCATCGTCTGCGTGTCTGTTCCAGAGAATAAAGTTACCATGTGAAACTTTGCACAATAAAATAAACGGGGATAAGAATAGATGTTTTAGGCCACATTGTGCCTTGCTCGGCCAGGAAATAAAGGGATTGGTGGAACATGATGCATGCATTTGACCCCTTTGTCTAATGATGCTAAAGCATCCCATAATAATTCAATGACATGTTACACACATAAATCAATCAACGTTGAAGCTCATTTGCATACAATAATGCTGCTCATAGAAAAATGTCTTGGAGTAGAAGTCAAATTAATATTTTTTAAGAGGGCCAAGGGCCAAAGAATTGTTCCGAATACAAGTATATCCATTTATAAAAAGGTTCTTTCCGGTGGTGTCAAGGACTACTTTATCTTCTGATAAGGCAACACGATCAACTTTCTATAATTTTCTTTCTATAATTGAACTGTCCATTTGATTGCGTTTTACACAGCCGACAACGACAACCTTTCCAGGTGATTAAGCAGGACAAATCGGTTGCAGCTTATGCAAGCACAGTGCTGCCTTACTTTTCCTAGACAAAACTTATTTTATTTCCTACCAAAGCCCACTGACCAAACAGCTTACAAACGAAGGCCAGCAAAATAATTGGAATTTTGGTGAAAGTAGCACTGCACACCACAACCAACTGATATGAATCGCAGGTTTTTTTTGGGGGGGTTGAGGGAGTCGTTCGGGCACTTAAATGACCACTCGGCACGTCTTTTCCACAACTCCCGGCCTTGTCTGCCCCTTTCGGTGTGCGAGCAACAGGACCCAAAATAAAAAAACGAAAAAACAATGGAGTCCAGTGTTTGTGTGCTCCCTCGCTGGTCGCGGCTGCTTCACTTGCGCCGCTGCTGACACGCTCTGCATGCCCTGCCAGCACAGATCTCCATGCTAAGATTAACAACTTTAACTGCAGCTCTCCGCTCAGACGAATTACAGCCGTTCCAATTTGCCCCTTGAAAAACATTGAGTCCAACGCAACATTTACCCTGGCAGTTTAACAGAGGCCCGGGTAAAGTACTGTAATTTTCAACTTGTCTCGGATAAGAAGGGAAAAAAAGGAAAGAAAGGAAGGCTGTTGATATTTGGGGCACTGGGTGATGTAGTTTAATTTACTGCCTGAATAGTTGCCTGTGCTTGAAAACGCTAAATCGAGCAGTGTTATTCGTCGTCACTTTTTTTCTTTATTTTTTCAACAGTGGACCTTAACACACACTTTTTTTATGATACCAAAGTCAAGGAATAGATGACATCACTTCAATTAGACACTTTTGCTTGCCAGACAAAGTCGGCCAAAAAAAGGATCCCAATGAATTGTTAGTCATAAGTCATCTGTAATCTATTGATGACCAGCCTCACCTCTGGCAAAAACCTACCAGTAAAAGTCTTCGTTATGGAACGCTGGATCTCAATTTCATACACGCTATTACAGCAATGAACATTTAGTTATCCAGCACCAATAAACATGATTTGCAACCTCTGCTGTAGCCATTCAAATGCCTTTTCCCCCCCCCCCCCCCCCCCCCCGACTGTGATTCAGGTACATTTGAGCAAGGTGTTACTCAGGTTACCAACATCTGTTGCGGAAGGCATCGTTCCACCAAAGATCAAACTGCCTGCCCAAGGTCAACTCCATTGGCATGCGGAGGCACCTGTTAAAAGTCTAGATTAAGTTACACATTAAAAAGCTCCCACTGCTACAAGGCACTGCAGTATATTCAAGGTATTATGCTGCATGTGTGGTATTCACATTACCACATTACCATCCTCCTATGCACACATCAGCCATAAAACATTCAAATTAATAAGGCTTCCAGCACAAACAAAGCCAGATTCTTAAGAGCATTGCCTAGAAAATAAAGAGCGAAACCCCCAAGTCACTCCAAGCGTTTCCATGAGCGGTTTCTGGCGTTTTCAAATTCCAAACCTTATTTCCACTTCAGAGCCTCTTGCGTTTCATTTTCAAATAATAAATTGTTATTGGGAAGGACGAAAGAAAGGAAGGAAGGAGGGGGGGGGAGGGGAATTAAGAAGGTAAGGCGCCCGCCGGCGTGGCAGGTCTCTGCCAACTCCAACATGTGCTGGGTCACGACCCCCTCCTCACACACGGCATGAGGAACACGATGTCTCCCGTCGATGCGCAGGGCGGCCCTGGACACGGCCGGCTCCTCAGCCCTCATGTATTCAGCTATTCGGGGCCTTTGGCACCTAGGACGGGCCCTGGTGGGTCCCGATGTGCTGGGGGTCCCGTTTGGGGTCAGCCGGAGACTGGCTGGAGGGTGTCTCGAGGGTCTCTGGTCCGCATGCTACGTCTCACACTGCCTGATCTTGGGGATCAGATAAGCCCGGGGGTGACCCTGGTTGACCTCATCAGATCAGGGGTCACGCGTGTAGGCCGGCACAGAGGCGAAGAGTCCAGTACAGTGCTGGAGGGAATTCAGCAAATATCGAAAAGGTTCGAAAAGGTACCGATCACTTACCCGATGGTGCGTGCTGTTGAGAACTACAAAGCCGAAGCAGAGTGAAGTTTAAAAGGTAATTGGGGTGGTCAAACTGTAATTTTGTGTCTATTCAAACTGCATTAAAGCTAATGTTGTCCTCTGAATGTCACAGTGATTGGTCATTTCTAGGATGTAAATTGAACATGAAGGTCAAACTCCTATCGTAATAACCAGAAAAAATTACAGAGTATCACCTCTAACCACTTCACCAATTATAGGCAACACTTCATGCCGGCGGTGTCATACAAAAGTGGTGCATTGTCTTCGGAAACAATACAAGCTCAACCGTGGATGAAGTGCGGATCAGGCGTGGAAACAGGATCAAGTTGTGCGTGCCAGATAAGCGTGTGAAAATGCATGTCAGGGTGGGAGCGATCAACCGGGACTCAAGTGGAATGGTAAACAAAATCTAGAGTTGAGCTGCTCCATAAGAAGCCCAATCAGAAGACACAGCGCACGACAGAAACCAATTAGAACTGTATGAATAATTTTGTGTGCCCATATAGCACAATATCAAACCCTTCCACACACATTCATTGGAGACAAAGCAGTGTTTTTTTCCCTCATCAATTGCACCGAAAAGCGGCACGGGCACAGGCACTTAATATAATAAAGTATTTGTCGGCGTGTACACAGCCTAAGTCTTTCATCCACTTCAATTCATGAAATGTTTTCAATGCGTGTGGTTTCAATGCGTCGGGACACAAGTCCTAGATGCATTGGTTTATTTGCAGTCTAACGTAATGAAAGAATATTTTCTACACTTCATGCTCTTGTCTCACTTGTTTAACACATGTGTCTTGTCAACACATTTTACTTTTGTGGAGGAAAGCAGGGATGTCTCTCTGGGGGGAATATTTACAGCCATGAATTCTCACCTGGGAGAGGCAGGAAATGGACGGGATATCGAATTCTGGGAAATTACATAACACTGGAGAGGCCTCTTGTGACAGGTAGCGCATGGGAGCTTTAACACGGCGACTTCAGAAATGCTTTTTGCTTCATAATGCCATTTGATTTCCCAGCAATGGAAACGACCGACAGGATGACGCCGGTCTGAATGGTTTGCAGTGTGGCTGATATTCATTTGACAGAAAAAAAAAAAAAAGGAGGGGGGAACAGGGGATGTATTATCCTGCTCTGGGTGTTTTCATACCCGGTTTGGCATGTCACTACATCTGCTTCTGTACCTGAGGGTTTCCCATGCCCACAACCACGAGGCTGTGCATACACTCTGACCGTCACTTACACGGCCCATGTGTATCCTCCCCCTCTCCCAGAGTCTGCTTCCCAGGGTGGTGGACCGAGTGGCACGGATACAATCGGACTTACGCAAAAGGCCTCGACAAGATCTTCTAGATATTCACGTGAAAACACAGGCGGCCAATCTCATTGGTGGAAAGCCCTTGTGTCACTGTGTCACCGATCACTGCTCACAGCGATGTGTCTCCGGACACCATGCGGCGTCGCAGGCAAGAGATCGACACTGCTGAACACAGGTTTGCCCTTTGAACCGTTCTGCAGGGATGTCCGAGTACTGAGTAGTCGAATGTTTGTGGCACTGACCCTGTACGACCAGGTCCATCTCCTTCTCCTGGCCGGTGGGATGCAGAGCTAACCCTGACCCCCATACCACATGTCAACACGCGGGGGACAATTGTCAAATAAAATTGGATTACGCCTCATGGCACGTCATCAGAACAAAAATATATACACATATAAGAATGCGACAAAAAATGTGAAAAGTACTCCGTTAACGTTGTTTTTAGGTGAACGGGGCCAATCCGTCTCCCTGTCGGCTCTCTAAATGTTATCCGACCACAACAACAGGCCGTGCTGTTCCAGGGCCGGAGGAGACAAGGGCCCCAGTGTGAGACGCCGACGGGAACGGCTGGGGGAAAGTTGTGCTCCGATCCGCGAGTTGGAGAGACTTCCCATTCCAATCACTGTCATGCCGTAACTCTGAGGAACACAGGGTCCTACTGTGTGTGTGTGTGTGTGTGTGTGTGTGTGTGTGTGTGTGTGTGTGTGTGTGTGTGTGTGTGTGTGTGTGTGTGTGTGTGTGTGTGTGTGTGTGTGTGTGTGTGTCGAATGAGCAATTATCTCTTTGCGCGTACGGTGCATGGGCGTGCCCAGTGTGTGCCCACATGTGAATTGCGGTGCACACGGAAGCATGCCATGTTAATGTCTGAACATTGGCGTTTCACATACGTGTATTTCACCGCGGCGTTATTATACGCTGCTCGGTGCCAGCTGTTCCTCTGCCAGTCTCCATTACGCCGGCTCCATGAATGAGAGGTTTGTTTGGCTACTGCTCCAGGTTCCTTTTCCTTTTTTTGCCCAGCCTTGTTACCCCGGTTTTGCTCCATGTTTCCTGGCTGGGATTGAGCCCCATGTCCCCTTCTTTTCCTTTGCTTTTCTTCAACCCACGTCTCGCAGAGGAAATGATTTCTGACTCAGGGAGAGGGCGGGGGGAGTGGTGGATGACAAGCGAATATATCCTCCCCTCCGCTCCGAGCTAGGCTTCTACTGGCACGCAGGACACAGGTTCCGCTCCAGTGTCTCCCACTCACTGCCAAAATATTCTTTCCACTACCTCCTGTAAAAGGCACAGAGTCCTGATACGTTGTCCGGGGGCCACGACAATGGGCCGTCTAATAACCCATGAAAAAATACAATAGAAAGCCGGCTCCGCTTCATGTGTGCGCTGGATTTAAAAGCAATATACAATATTACAAAGTGTGCTTTGATTCTGGATTTTAAAAAGGGCTTTTAAATGTCACTGCCCACCGCTTCCCCTCCTCTTCAAGTATTCCCATCCATGCCTTGATATCCCTCCATCCTCCTGAAACAACTTTGGGGGTGGTTCTTTGAACGACACGGAATGGGGGGCACGCTCAGGACTTAACGTGTGCGCACCACACACACACACACACACACACACACACACACACACACACACACACACACACACACACACACACACACACACACACACACACACACACACACACACACACACACACACACACACACGTTGTATAGTCGCATGGCATTGGCTCAGCTTGGTCACGCATGCCTCGGAGAACGTACGGCGGGGTCAGGCCGGGGCCTTCCTTCCAACACAAAGACCTCGGCCAAAAAACAAATTAGCTTAGAGACGCAGGGGAGGGTTTACAACTATTTACTCAATTTGCGATTGAGGAAAGGGCGGTCAAATTCTTCCCCCGCTGTTCTTCCGAGGCAGTTCTCTCGGTGAGATATTCGACCACAGACCGAGAGCAGAGTTGTTGTGGAGAGCTGGGCCGAAGGCTTTAAGAGATGGCGGGGATGTTTTGGCGAGAAACATGGGGTGAGCCAGAGGGCTAACCAAAGTGTTCCAGCCCTCTGACTGAATGTTGACAACTCTTTAGAAGGGGGAGAGATTGACTCTCCAACAGTCGGGGTGAGGATTTTAATTATTTATTTATTTTGAATTGAGGTTCTTGGAACGGGAGCTTCTTGTGTTTTTTCCTGATGTATCTCACCTGCATTTTAACTCCACCCAAAAAGTGGTGGTCAAAATTAAAATGGTTTATTCAGCTGAAGTAAAGGCATAAGTAGCCAAGTCATAGTGCTTGTATGTTTGGTGCAAAACATAGGCTTAGTGTTCGCTATAACACCAAATCTGACCCCATGACCCAGGTTCAGGAAACGGGAACCAGCGAGTTGACAACCATGCCAGTTCCTTTCAGCACTTAGTGGCGACTGTTGACTGAGCAGGCTAGAGTGGAGCAGAGGTCCTGTCCAGACAAAGACTAAAGATCCGTCTTACCTTCTTCTTGCTGCAGTAGATTTGCCATTTCTTCTCCACTGGCAGTGCAAACATGGCCTCCCTGTTCTTGTCCGTCAGGTCCAGTTCGTCCTGTAGCAACAGAGAAAATCAAAACACCGGTCAGGATAGGGGAGGGCTGAAAGTGCCACACGTTGACCAAACGTATAACCATTATAACGTACAACCATTCTCAATAAGGTCTACACAGTGCGGTCTTGATACAAAGCCCCTTTCTGAGGTTTAGGAAAAAGGTTAGCCTAAAGTATTTCAAAGAATAAGAAGGAACTAGAAAATGTAGAGGACTTAATAGATCAAAAGGAGCCGTGTGCGGTTGCTGCCTCAGTCGTTCATCCACCTTTCATCCTCCGCAGCAGGGTTTCTGTTGTGCATCAAATACTAATAGTCTGCAGGACAGACAAGTTGAATCTAGGCCGTGTTCCTGGACCAACGGGGCGGTGGCCCCAGAGGACTAGTCCACCCTGCCGGTCTGTTCAGCCCGACGGCACGGTGCACGGTGGCTCCTGGGCCTTTAGAAATGCACATCAGCCCAGGAAATGAATGCGAGTGCATGTGTGTGGGTGTGTGGGTGTGTGGGTGTGTGTGTGTAAGCCAAGGAGGAAACGCAGAGTCTTGTTGGCAAAAAAATAAGCCCTCCTGGGCAGGAGAAGAAAGAGGTGGATAAATGAGCTCTTGGACTGGGACGTTTTGGTCGTTTTTTTCTGGGAGCAGGGGGTACCCCCCAAAAAAAAAAGCATTAAAAAGGGATGAGGAACATGAAAGGGCGGAAGAGGTCCGCGGAAGGGTGGAAGAGGTGTGTCTGTGTGTGTGTCTGCGCTTGTGCGTGTGTGTGTGCGCGCGCGTATAGAGAGGGAGGGCTGACGAAAGCAGAGAGAGAGGGGCCGTGTGCTGTCTGAGGACCAAGGTGTGCTCGGTACTGAGCTGTACGGCGCGGCGGCCAGGAGGCCGCAGCGCGGGGCTTTGTGCCCGGAGCGCCCGCGCTAATCTCCCCATAATGGTTTTCCCCCCCCCCGCTACCATGACGTCAACCCACACCCTCCAGCCCCCCACAGGGCCCCCTAGCGCCGAGCTGGACGGAGACGGCGGCGGTGGCCCCCCTGCTCTACAGCCTGACAGCGGTGGATTCACCGGGGGTTGTTCTCAGGCCATTCAACAGGGGCTCCGTGGGGGCCGCGGCGACAGGGCTCACATTTGAAGTGGCCAATGCTTAGAGGAATGACATCACCGCTCAGCCAGGCCTTTCTCTGGGGATCAGCATCAGAAGCGTTAGCTTAGACTTTGGGGGGGGGGGGGGGGGGGGGGGAGAGACGTGTGAGTGGAGATGAATTAGTTCTCCGCTCACACAAAGCGACACGTCTCATCTCCAGATGATTGAACGACAAGATGTAGAGGGTCTTTATAAGTCTTGTGAACATTCCTTATTTCAGTTTCTCTGCAAAAAAAAAAACGACTAGTTTGCATTCATCCAGTCATACGTCATAGCAGCGAGCCGTCTTTGAACCCACAGCCTATCCCGCTTTCAATCTGAACAGATTAGCAAATTGTTGTTGTGGAATCTCTCTCTCTCCCCCGCCCCCCCTTCTCCCTCTCAGGGAGGATGAAGAGGGGTCCTAAGAGGCCAGCTAGAGCCTCTGGCCCTTTTCCTGGATGCTGGGTCCAAGCCCCTCACTGTGGTCTGGTGAGCTGGGCGATGAGTATGGGGATGTTTGGAAGAAAAGGTGAGAGGCCTCAGTGAGAATGTGGGGGGGAAACGACCAACAGTCCAGCACAGTTGTGTTGTGATTTCACGACTACACACGCTTTATACATAGGTTCATAGAATGGCTAGCCACAACACTACAATGTTGGGGGATGCGAGCCAGCAGTCTAAAATGACAAGCAGCGGTCGGGTTGAGGTGCATCTAGGGACCGCCAGGAGTAGGGACGGTAAAAAAAAAAAAAAGAGGAGAATGGGAAGGGGGAGGGAGAGAATGAAAATAAAGAAAGTGGGAGGTTGGGGAAAATAGTGAGGATATTAGTTGGATGAAAGAATGCAAAGGGCCTGCCAATCGTACAACCATTCATCAGGTGGCCCCAGTTATGCAATAGTGCACCCCCCGCCTTCCCTTCCTGTGTCCTCCCTTAAACCCCAGTTCCAGCAAAGACATTGCCATGACAACACTAACTACCTCTCCTTTCCCTCCCCTGCAGAGGACCCCATCAGACCTCTATCCTGTGAAACGGTATTCTGGATGCATCCCACTTCCACGCTGGCCGGTAGCACGGCCCAGATGGGAACCCCAGATAAACTAAAGCTAATATTGTTACACCTGCTAACCCTAGAGGGAGCAGAAGAAGGAGAGACAAAAACAACCTAATCCATACACAGCGAGCCATCTGAATCCCAGCCCTTGAAACACTGAAACCTGCCCAATACTGTTGCAAATGACCACAAGGTGCCAGGAGTTGGAACGTCAGACCGTGAGGAGGAGAGGATCAGGTGTGTTGACCAGAGGTTAGCTAACAGCCCTCGCAATCACCTTCTTGCTTTTGTTTGTTATTATGCGAAAAATGACAATTACACAGATATACGGTCATGAACAATCACGATTTCTTCTTCCCATAAAGTTTATAATTTAGTCGGGACATAACTCGCATACTATATATCCAAGTTGAAAGCCAAGTGAAACATGGAGACTAGACTCTTATCAACAGTGTCGGGAAAAACCTACATACCGGCTACTGGTGTTTAGACTACACGATCATTCATTCTCTGTGTGCGTGCGTGAGTGCGTGCGTGCGTGTGTTGGTGTGTCTGCATGTGTGTGTTTCTGTGGCGATTTAAGATAAAAAAAAGTGTGCGTGGCAGGAAGAGTGATATCGTCATATCAAGGGAACTATAAAGGAAGGAAGAGGGAGGATTGTGTGCCTGCAGTAGGTGTTAGGGGCGTCCATGGGATCGGCCCAGTGGACCTGGGTGTGCCTGGGTGACCAACCTCCGAAAAACGTCTCAGCCTCGGTCTGTATGGGAAATGAGTGCGTCTCAAAGGAACCACTTCCTGTTTGGCCAGAGTGTGTTGAATTGCATTTGATTGAATTATGTTTAAAAACATAATGTGCGTCAGCCCTGTGAAATCCTGCAGGGCTGGTGAAGGCGACGGATTTGAAGGAGTGTTGACACACACACACACACACACACACACACACACACACACACACACACACACACACACACACACACACACACAGGATGTTGGAGGAAAGTCTAGCAAGATGGCAGGAAGTCATATGAGGCCCCGAGGGAACTCACAGGAAGCTGTAGCTGCCATCAGTAACCCTTCGTCACTGTGAGAGACCCTTTGTCTGCAGGTCGGTACGCCTGAGCGTGCTTTTCCTTTTGTGTACGTGGAACGCCGAACCTACTTGCCAAGCAAGTCATCAAGCTAAAAGCTGATCCAGAGAGATTGAACACACCCAAGGAAAGGCCAGGGTTCGAACTGGTGGAGTTTAGCGAGTACATGGCATCTCCACCCTCCCTGAGTACTGCCAGGACCCAGACTAGAATCTCCGAAGGTATATTCTCTCTGTGAGTCATAGTCCCCCCTCGATACCACTTTTTTAGACTGTACTCAAATAGGGTTACATACTGGGAAACTGGTTATAATGGGTAACTGCTGCTAGGGTATAACACTACTGTACAGGGCTGGCCAAGTAGCCAGCAAAAGTATTAAATCGTAAGAGTAATAGGATGCTGGTTAGGCAGACAAACCCCCAGGAAGGACAAAGGAAAGAAGACAGGGTCACCTCAGTGCAGGGGCCTTCAGAGTGGGGGGGGGGGGGGGGGGGTAGGGGAGGCCATGAAGGGAAGGATCTATTTTCCATCATTATGAAAAACATCTTCAACAACCAGCTGAGTAAATTAGGAGATAATGTATGTTTGGCAGTGAAGCGCAATTTTATTTGGATGGCCAAAGAAGTTGAAAGCCTCCTGAAGCTAGCTTGCTTTGTACTTCTTTAGAACCGTGCGGTTGTATAAGGCGCACGGAGGCAGCGGCTGAGCTAAGACAGCGGACAGCTGGACCACTGCCTAGAACGCTTGAATTAATAGCAGCCCCCTAAATTACGAGACAGGCCCAGAGCGAAGGTAGATCACTAAAGCAGAAAGTGAACTAGGCCAAGGATAGCGGGAGGGAGACAGATAGTCCACAACCTGTTGTCTGGTCAGTACATGCCAGATGTTGGCTAATGGTTCCTAACAGTTGGTGAGGATATACTGTACGACACAGTCCCCTTAACTCAACCCCCACAACAACAGCAGCACTCTTTGAGTCTCTCTCCCTCTCCCTCCCCGAGAATATATAACCATGCCATTTCCAATATGCAGCCAACATGTTGACCTTTCCATTGCATATCAGTTGTGTTCATGGCCTTCATCAGCATCCTCACACCATGCACATCACGGGAGCGAGCCTGGCATCGCAACAATGGAAAATGAAGTACTGGTACTACTTGACGCGTTGTGATAAAACGCTATCACTTGTTGAGTGGATTGCCCAAATTAACCCATCAGTGTATTCTTAATATGCTACCAGATTGTACGCATGGCCAATTTATCCTCCAACCGTGCATGACATCAAACAGTGTCGGAAAGAATGTGCTGCAGTATCCGTAGGAGAATCTCATCAACAGAAGTACTCTCTCAGCAAGCACTCGCTGCCACGCTCGCTACAAATGGGTGTTTGGATTGGTATATTTCAATTAAGTCCTCAGATGCGGTCACTGCTCCAACAGGTGTGTACTGTAGATGGATGCAGGTTGCTTGATGGCACCACAGGGTTGAAAGTGGGAGTCTCAATAAGGCAGGGCGTTGAAGAAGATACAGGCCATAAACATTCATTATTCATCCCAGTTTTAAATTTTCTGCCCAAGTAGTTTTCTGCCCAAGTAGTTAGTGACATTTTCAACTTGGTTATCAAATATACCAAGCTGGCTTGACAGAAAAATGCTGTTCCAATTGAAGTAAACTTTTCTTCAGACTGTACCAAACCTGAAAAGAAGGATGTGTACAGAGTAGAGTTTTAATTACACTAAACAGCACTGGCATAGCCAAGAGACTCTATACCAGCTAATGCTGGGATTCTGATCTAGATCCCTCCGATGTAGAAGTGCCTCTACACCCAATCTATGATTTTAACACAAAACAAGAGCATGTTATGGACGTGAACATTAGTGGAGGTTTGCGTCCCTGCCTGGCCCCAATATGTCACTCCTACTCACAGCGATAGGCCCTGTTGGGTCTCACTCTTCTCCTGGGGAAGCCTTTCATAACAATAACCCTGTCTGGTTTAACCATGGCAACATGCCGTGGTACATTTTCCTTCCTTATTCAATGTTTTAGCCTCGCCTCTTTGTAACAAAGAAGTGTAACAAACGACATGTCCAGGGTACGCATCTCCTGGAGGTCCAGTCAAACAGATGCTTAGACGAATGGTCAAACATGTCATCGCGCTGACCACATCATCAGTTAAACAGATGTAAGAGGACATCAATTCACCACCATCGTAGCCGCTTTGGCAGCAGTCGTTGGTGTACTGGTTATCCAAAAAAAACAGACTGGAATCCACCTGTCACAAAGTGAGTAACGGTATATAGGCGGAACTCCCAAAAAGATGGTGGTTTTGCGCCACGCTAGTTAGCTTTTATTTATAGTGGCAGGCTAAGGTCTATTGCCTTATGGAAACAAACTTGAAATGCAATAGCAGCTCAAGCATACAGCTCAAGTAGACATTACCTGGACCTACCTACAGGCCAAACATGTAGCTTTGCATATGCCAGACGCTCCATTCAATGACAACCATGAGTCTAAATATACTCAAAAAATGTGTTTGATAGGCCCAATTCCCAACTGAAAACACAGGATCCTCCTCCCCTCACCCTGATGAGCTGATGAGAGCTACGAGTTCAGAGGTTTGGAAATTAGAAAAGCAACCTCCCAAGTTGAACTCAATTTCTGCCCTCTCTGCAGCTGTCCGAGCTTCCTGAATCTCAGGTACTTCCTTCTTAAAGTATTTGGTTCGTCGGGTCTTCCTAAACCGTGAAGTCTGTTCTGATTTGTAAGTATTCCAACATGCTAAGTGGATTTCCATTTTAGCCCAAACAGAATGGATCTTTTTGCCTTATCTTATGTATGGCCTGTCTTTGAACTAAGACGAAAAGGGGAAGTTACAAGGAACTATTTTGATAACCAATTTATTTGACTGCACATAATGTAATCATATTAATCAAGTAATGTGTTGATGTTAATAGCCGAGTGTTGATGTGTCCCTGAGCAAGACACTTAACCCTAATTGCCAATGACAATTACAATTACTAATTGTAATCATCAATTGACTGGCAACCTGGCATTCATTCGATGCAATGCTGCCATTATTCTTGAAACGATAAGAACCAGAATGCGTCGACTCTGAGAATCAGAATTGATACCTATCCATCATTCATCTTAACCAGAGGCTGAAGACCCTTCTCTTCAAGGTCATAGACATTTGGGTGCGTCAAGCACTGTAAAAATATTTCCCCACTTATGCTACTCATTTTAAATAAAGGCTCTTTCAAAGAAGATTTTGGCTACTAATGATGAATGTACTTATGTTGCTTTTCCTATCTGCTTAGTGTGCAATATAATATCATTTGAATTTCCTAAATACTATCCTCAGTATGTTCTGCATTGGGTGTCCTGCTTTAACACAACAATGAGCGCAAAAGCTACATTGTTTCAGCTTCCCAGTTTATCCCATTATCCAAAACTGAGTGGAACGAAATGACTAAGAAAACATCTGCAGCAATACCAGTAAAGATGTTTCCATCAGAAAAGGATTTCCATCTATTCCTCTATTCCTCTATATCCATCCATCTATTCCTGTTTGGGGGCAAGGAGAGGGATGCTTCCTGTGAGCAATCTCGGAGACAATGTCGAATAAGGGAAAGTAACACTCATGGCTGGACATGAAAACAAACCAAAATAGCCATATTGAAAGAAGGAATCGGAGAATGTGATCCTGTGAAAAGTGTCCTTTTCCCATGATGGTCGAGGCAGCCGGTTTGCGTTGAGCAGAATCCTCCGCTCAGACAGCTGTGCCCAAAGCCCTGTCCCCACAGCGGGTGCACAACACAGCTCAGCCATGCCCATCTGGCACCCAAGCTAAAGCCTCGCAAGACACTGCCAACAAACATGAGCTGGGCACAAGGGATGAGCTGAGAGCTGGGTGTGGTTACAGGGACCTGGGAGCAGTGGAAAAGGAAACCGTTGGGAGGGATGAGGGGATGAGGTGGAAAAGGGGAAGGGAAGGAGAAAAGGGGAAGGCATGTCTATCCAACCATCAAGAGAGCCCACCACAGGCCCTCTTAACCCCTTTTTACCGGTCCCGGCTCTAGGCCCGGTGCGGGGCACTAGATAATGAAGGACATGCAGAGAGAAAGGAGTTGCACTGCTCGCATTTAAAATTCACTTTCGTACCTAAATTTAAGTTAAAATTCCAGCAAAAATGTACAGCACACGCACCCCCTTTCACTTTGCTGCAAAGGACAACTGTTTCTTTTAAGTAGGGTTCTCCCACGTAGCATTAAAAGGTCCCGTTTAAAATTAATAGATTAATTGGATTACAACTGCAGGCTACTTCTCACAGCGCAGGTGTACTGATGTGTTTTGGGATGTTTGAAAGTGAACGGTTTTGTAACTTCCTTCCCTTATATTCATTGTACATGGCATACATTGCATAATTTAAAAAAGAAACCCCTGCTATCTGGTAGAATAACCATAGTAGGCCCCACATTCCCCGAGCCAGTGGTACACCAGTGGTACACCAGTGGTGCACCAGTGGTACGGCGTGGCGATAGGACTACACTGCCCACCTCCAGGACAGCACTTCCCATCTCCGCTCAGTCACTCACCACCAGTTCGGAGAAGCGGGCGTTGAGCTCGTCGGCCGGGGGCATGGGGGCGCTGAACTCCAGCAGCTGGAGCGGCACGCTGTCCTTCAGGTTGATCTCCGGGGGCTCGGTGCTGCCGAAGCAGCAGAGGAAGCCCAGGCCGGGCCTGGTCCTCTTCCTGGGGGGCATGGTGCTGGAGGTCACTGGGGGGAGAGGGAGGGGTCGGGGCGGGGCAGGGCAGGGAAAGGGAGGGGGAGGGGGAGGGGGGGGACAGACAAGGCTGCTACCTAGGAGGCATCATCTGGAAGAGAGAAGAAAGAGGAAGGAAGTGGTTAGGCAAAAGGTACTATACATAGATATACCAGCTAGTGTGTTGAGACACATGGGACTTTCTTCAAAAACATCAAAAACCTTTCCTCTGACGAGCAGTCCCAGTCCTGTTATCTGGAGTACAACTGAAAACCTGACTGGCAGCAGATCGTCCTCTGACACTGGCTGATCTCAGAACTCCAAGTAAACTCTTGTTGCAGGGACACAATGGTGCTCTCACTGTGTCTAATTGCACCCGGTGCGTCAGTGGCATGGTACTGAGGAAAGTGTGTGTGTGTGTGTGTGTGTGTGTGTGTGTGTGTGTGTGTGTGTGTGTGTGTGTGTGTGTGTGTGTGTGTGTGTGTGTGTGTGTGTGTGTGTGTGTGTGTGTGTGTGTGTGTGTGTGTATGTGTGTGTGTGTGTGTGCCACCTGGAGGATTTCCTCAATGGTATGAAAGAGATATGGGTGGTCTGTAGGAAACAATATGCCTTTCCCCTAAAGTAACACCACCTCTACACAAAAATAACAAGCACATGTCAACATAATTCAAAATGTAGGTTCAAACTTAAACTGCAAGATACTTGAAAAAATGCATGAATGAATTGGACTTCTTCACATATTAACACAAATAGCATGGACTAGGAAAGCAGACTTTGCCACAATGTTCTCTCTGCCCTAAGCTTCCCTAGACCATCATTGTGATTAATATCATTGAATGACTTATGAATTGTCATAACAATCCAAAATAACAAACTCCACAAACTCGTCCTAATCCAAGAAGCTGCAGCTGCTCATTTCCGAAGGCTGTGAAAGTTTACGACTTCAGTTCACCATGAGACGGCAGAGTCCACCATACATCCCCAACAGCCTAGCTCTCCGCCATCCCCCCCCCCCCCCCCTCCTCCCTCCCTCCCTCCCTCCCTCCCTCACCCTCGCACGGCACCTCGGTGCACGAGCTCTCGCGGCGCAGGTCTAAAAATAGACGGACGGTAAATTCTTTATGAATGCCTTGTAGCCAGAGTCTGGGGCTTTGGTTGAAGGAGGGGTTGGGAAGCATTGAAAACAGAAAAAGATAAAAACACTAGTTCCATTCACTATCGTTCGACAATGGTTCGACGATGGTTAATTTCCATTTATCCCGCCTTACCGAACATGCCAGCCCTTTGACGGCAGAGCGGAGCCGCATGCGCCGTGGAAACAGTCTTTAGAGGCTGTTCTCCCTCAAATGGAAAAAGAATACTGGGCTTCTCCAACTTTCCCTCCTGGTTATATTTGAGGGCCTGCCGAAAGTTCCCATGCACATCGACATTTTCAGAGGAGCTCCTCCCAAATCCTGTCCGAGCATTTGCAGGCTGTTGCGTCAGTGTACTGTAGGACAATTATAGAAGTTGTTGCAGTTTAGGTCTGCATTTCCTACTTCTTATGTCCAGTATGTGTATGCGTGTGTGCGCGTACACGGTGCATGCGTGTGCAGAAATAACCCGTGGCTGCCGGGATGCCCAGGGATACATACTCCCCCATAATATCCATCCCCATAGAAACGACCTACAACAACAAAAACAAGTCCTGTGCGCCAGCAGTCTTGAGTGTCTGCAATGACGCAAATCATAAAACATAGACACAAATATGGACTCAAAGCAAAAATGATCTCTAACGTGTCAACAAGAGGATTTCCCCCCCACCCCCATTACTCATGGCAGCTTTCACATTCATACGCACAGCACACGATGATAACAGTTACCGGCAAAAAAAAAAGGAAGGAGAAACTAATTGTGAGGGATTGCGACGAATCACACCGGCGGGTACAAACAGCGGGCCTGACAGTCTAAACCTCCAGGAAATTAGCCATGAAGGATTTTTTCCTGCGCTATAATTTCTACACCTGGAAAAAGCTGGACCAGGGTACAGGCCACTTCTTGTGAGGGTGCGGGGAATGAGTGTGGTGGGCGGGGGGGATGTAGACTGTCCCTCAGGTTTTCATGGCTTTAATGACTACAAGCACCAGCGTGAGGCCCTATCCAGATATCTGCGGTTAGTTACCGTTGCTGCAGACAGCTGGCCAAGCCCAATGTAGGGGCTGCTCTTTAGGGGATTTAATCTATCCAGTGAGAAAACATCCCCATGTGTGGTCGCTACTCACTCAACACCAGCTCCACTGGCCGTATTCCAGCCAATACCTAGGTTAGGTGGGACACACACACACACACACACACACACACACACACACACACACACACACACTAAAAGTCACTGTATACAGTCTCTGCCTGAACTTAGTTACACATCTTCTAGTTCCCCATTCGGCTTCCCTCTCACTCTTGCTTCTTATATTTCCCACCGTCCGTCACTTCTTGCTTTAGGGTGGAATCTTTGTCGTCCATTCTGGTAAGACCATTCTTAACACGTTCAAAAACATTAATATCTCCCGTTGCCTCGCTGCTGCTGCCACCCCACCCTCCCCTTCCCAGCCCCCACTCTGCTGTGACTCAGGTGCACACGTGTGCAAACGTTGCCCATGTCCATCAATGCAACGCACATGCTGGTGTACTGCATTTTGATTTGTTTAAATGTCAGAGTGGACTTAGAATCTCCTTCTCAAATAAGTAAATCAATGAGACTTATAAAGGTTATGCTCTGGCTTTGAGTGTGTATGAGACAGACGGACAGACGCAATGTCTAGTTGACAAATGCATGAGGAAGAGCAGAGATCTGCTGTAGCCATAAAAATGCACACACAAACACATCTTTAATCCTTGTTAACATACCACTGAAATAAATGTAGTGTGTACCATAATACGTGGTATTCCATATTTCATACATTTAATATGCAGCAGGGACACTAGAAAGATAAATTGTATAGATAGATTCATACAGCATACAAGCATTCATGTGTGAAGGACTGAGCTTACACACACTCGCCCAGGAACACGAACGGCGTATATAGTTACATGGCCACAGGCTCGGAGGCAGGGGAGAGCAGACTGGCTGCTCTACGTTTGAAGGAGATGGAGAGCAGCCAGTCTGAGAAAGAGAGAGAGGCTGAGAGAGAGAGAGGGAGAGGGAGAAAGAGAAAGAGAAAGAGAGAGGCAGAGAGAGAGAGGTAGAGGGAGAAAGAGAAAGAGAAAGAGAGAGAGAGAGGCAGAGAGAGAGAGGTAGAGACAGAGGCAGAGGCAGAAGCAAAGACAGAGACCGAGACAGAGATATAAAAAAAGGGGGGGGGGGGAAGGGGTTTGAGCTACTGCCACTTCTTATTCAGCCCACTACCTCATCCCAGGGAAGTAGGTCAGTGGAGGGGAGCAAGAGACAGAGTGCGCGAGAGAGTGCGAGAACGAGAGCAACGGCTGATATAGACTGCTGCTAGATGTAAGGATATAGAGGGAGAGAGTGATGGAGAGAAAGTGAGTTCTGTCTAGTATGAAAGAGTTCTTTGTCTGTATGTGGAGATCGGTCTCCCAAAAACATAAGTGCCTGCATAGCTTCCATTCAACCGAAACACATCTGTCCTACGACACTATAACCATTTCTCCTGATCAAATACACACGTGCAATGCAAACACACGAGTTGGCAGAAGCATGGCTCCCATCCTGGAAAACCACATAGCTTTTGTGCCCCCCTTATAGACATGGACTTGAGTGATGATCAATGCCAAATGATGGAGGATGTCAAGACCTTTCAAACAGAAGTAACTGTAGCCGTAGTAGTGAATGAGGATCATTACTCAAGGATATTGCGATGGGAAGGTTAATAAAATGTGTGGCACAGAGCAAGGGTTTTAAGTACCAGTTGGACAGCATTGTTTTACGCAATGGTCATTATTTTGTAGTTTCGGTATGTGTTGACAATTGCTGGGAGCTTATTAATGCCAGAGGGTGTGAATGCACCACAGGAAAAAGGTGGTTTGACAAACTGAATGAGTGAGTGCAGTGCAGAAGCTGGATATTGGTATACTTGGGATGGTGCAGCTCAAGTGTACGTGTAGGCATGTGCATAACAGGTTGGCGACAGCCCTGGTGTTATTAGCATTGGTAACAAACACGAACGTGATTCACACTTTCATTGCTTTCCCCCGTCAAGGGAAATTAGCTTCCATTCACAGCTTCCATTAGACACACTGGAGTTATGCCCCCTTTGGAGTGTTGCCGATGCCGACTAACTGACATGCCCCCCGCACACGCACACACGCACACACACACACACACACACACACACACTGTCTGTCCACTGACTAATGAACTTGGCCCTCAACCGTTTTTTTTTTTAGGCAGAAAAGATAAATCACCAACGTGCCTATTTGGGGATGTGGAGATTTAAATATTTTGCTCCAACATGGGCCCACCTACACCACAAGCTCCCCCCGCCCCCAAACACACAAACCAGGGCCCACAAATCTCCAAGACCCCGAAAGAGGGAAACCTGTAGATGTAATTTATTCCAGGCTGGTGTCAGAGGTCACATTGGGAAGCTAATCCATTACATAAGCGTAGCATGCAGGGACGAAAGCGCCCCCAGATGCAACTTTCCACCGCTATATTCAGTCAGGATTCGCCGTGTTGAGGTCATCCTTTTGCTCATGATCACTTTCTAATGATGCCACCCACCCACCCACCAGACATGGGTGGGTGGTCGGGGGCACTATGGGTGGCCGGCTGGCCGCGAGTGATGCAAGGTCAATTTCCAGCAATAACTTGATACCACTTCTAGTGAAGTGCGAGTAATCTCTTGGCAACACAGTCACGTAGTCCAGAGACAGGGGAGCCCCTTGTGCCTGGCACAGTGCCTTGTTGTGGCGGCGTTACATGCCAACATAATAGGTAGCTTTTGGCCAATGGATTACTGCTCTTCAACATCGCATGGGTTAAGTGACACACACACACACACACACACACACACACACACACACACACACACACACACACACACACACACACACACACACTAAAATGCAATAAATCCACAGACACAGTTACACACATGGGCTTACATTCCTGAGATGTGACATCAGAAACTATTTCAGTATGAAGCCTCAGATGACAAATGACGGAGCCTCTCGGAGGAAGCGCTAGCATTACTTCCACGCTACATTTGGATGCTGGGGCATTCCTTTACTGGCTCTGAAAGCGCGTATTCTGCTAGGGATTTCACGTTGGGAGGCACATGCTTTCATGAGGTGCACGCGTACCGGGCCATGCGAGCCCGGACAATGGGCGAGAGGACTTGGAATGCCCCACTCTGCTGGGGCCCAGTAGGGTTGTGGTATGGTGTATATCCCTTGGTGTATATCCCCATCGACAGTGGGCTGGGACAGCAGGACAGTTATTTGGGCTGATCATAACCAGCAAAATAAACAAGTAGAAAGGTATTTTCACTCTCTGTAACGACTAACGGAAAACTAAAAGTAATTAAAGTGTCCCGGAAATGAAAGAGCAGTGGAGGAAACAAGGTTCCGGATCTCGTCTCGCACACACGTGGACCTACGTGATCATGGTCAGCCAGGAACAACTCAGGAACCAAAAGATGGGGAAACCCACCCTTCGTTTTGTCCCCCTCAGTCCCCCTCCCCCTTTGTTCTTTCACACACTTTCTCCTTCAAACATTGCTTCCTGTCTTCCTTTGGGACCCAATAAGGAAAAGGACTTGGATGTCATGAATTGAGATTCAACCTTTCTTGGAGGAGGGCTTTGGTTGTGATGAGTTGCAGATCACTGTAAAGGACTCAAAAGTAGAAAGAAAGAATGATCCACTCTTGACCCATATGCATTTCTCTTTAATTTGGATAATGTTTTGGCCCTCAGGCACTTGGGACAACAAGGATTTATATATAATACTCACAGAGCAATTTGCTAATGTCAGGCCATTCAATAAGTCTGTCATGGGGCAATTATTAATAATTACCCAAACAGAAAAACTAGTCCAAATAACTCTAGTTTAAATTGACCACAACCACAATTATTATTAAATGCTATAATTGTTTAATGCTTAAATATTGTGCGAGTCATCTTTTACTTGCATTTGTTTACAAATAGCTTGTGGTAGAAAGCCACAGTACAGATTAAGTACCGGTACATTGTATGTACACATTTCACAATGACCACATAAACTGTCCCATAGTTAAATATAGTAAATATTGTTATGAGATTATTTGATTTTATTCCCCATGAGACCATGTTATAGTGCACTTTGATCTCCAGTGTTACAATATGGGAAATACACAGTCAACGCTATACTTAATCATGACAAACTCAAACACGACAGACTCAAGCAATTAAGACCGCACAGAATTCGTGTTGGCTTTTCATTCAAAAACAAACACAAGCAGGGTTGCTTTAAAAGGGCCCTGAGGAACAATACAACCCCCCCCCCCCCATGCATTCTCTTTGCCCCCGACTGCCATTAAGTGGAAATACTTGAAATTAACCACTGGAGGAAAAAAAAAGAAAGTTAAATTTCTCTCGGGATGGCATCAAACGCCATTTAATTTAGTTTGATTCATAAATGGGGCAATATGGTCTCGGTGCCAAAACACAGTCGCCGACACCTCACCGCAAGAATGGCAGTGTTTTCTTCAACAGCTCGGGTCCTTTATGGAAACTAATATAGCAGCTATACAGCGTAATGATGGGGCTGCCGTGATCCCAGCCCTGCACCGTTTAGATTTGAAGCTAATTATTGCAAACATTTTAAACCACTCGATGGAAGCCACCAACCGCAGACACAAGCTGGACCCAAAAAAGAAAAATTGAAATAAGAAACCCGATGAGGACATGCGACTAAATGTTAAATATCATTTAGTTAAATATCACTCCCTTAAATGTTTTTAAGTCTTCAGCCCAGGGTAGAAGGCATCAACGGGGTACCACACGTTTAGAGCTCTGCAAGGTCAACTCCTCTATGTAACTCTCAATCTTTGTTCCTCCGGAGTGCATTGGCACCGACCACCTTATTCCTACCCAAAATGCACCTTTCCCAGTCTCTGAGCCAAAAGGTGCCATGCATCGAGACCAGCACATGTCCCCACTTAGGGAGGCTGTTATTATTGGACAGGCAGGGCCGAAGGGCCGGGCGCCGGGCGACTGGCCCCGCCAGCCACACGGGGGTATGGATGTAGACCCACTTTGCCACAAGCCGAGGGAAGGATCCTTACTTTTTTTTATGCTATTAATACTTGGCTTAAGAAGAAAGGCGGCCGTGTCGCATGCACTTGCCCCCCGACGTCCCAACACATTAGAGGCGCATGTTTGAAAGCCAACCCTTGGCATGCCTTAAATCTGGTACGAATCCCAGTGGTGCCCTGTGTGCGTGTGAAATCGTTTTCTAATTTCACATTTGGGTCGCGAGTCTAACTAAAGCAATGTTGTTACAGCTACAGTATGTTTGGCAGTGGTGCAAATGTGGACACGGTGAAGGAAAGGGCCCTCAGACTTTCCAAAAGCCAAATATTGTATGAACAGTGGTCTCGGAAGACCCGATGCCATGGCGACCATCGTGAAGTATTTTGAAGGCTTGCTCGACAAACGGCGTCTCTGGGCAAAATAAATCCTCCGCTTAACCATTATTTCGATTATACTAGCACTGAGGCCAACAAAGCATCAACAAGGACGTACGTTCTACTGGATTCAGCCCTTTTATTACGATTCTTCATCAAATAACCACCATTGTCTTGGCCCGGTGTCAGTCAAGGGTAACGACTCGCCACAGGATTTGGGCTCTGCCTAATGCGCTTTATGTCTTTATATTGTGCGTGGTGGTCGGGCTTAAGGTCAACAGCTGCAGCATGGGAGCATATAGGTTCCAGGGGCTTGTGGGTAATGTCTGGAATGCTCATCAGAGACGGTTATAGCAGCCTAGCGAGGGGCAGTCTTTAGAAGTGACCAGGCTCTTTTTTTAACACAGCCTGCGGTGGGGCTGTGTGCTGAATAGAAGCACTGTACAGAGGGGATATGCTTACACATCACCCTCAGCCTCTGAAAGTGTGTCACTGGCACAAACATAATGGCCGCCTTTTGACTCGCAGCGAGTTCGGGAACTTCCAGTAAAAGGAAGGAGAGGGGGAAAATAAAAAGAAATTGAAGAAATTGCCAAGCAATGTTTCCACTGTATTCATACTGGCATGTGTGGCGTGCGTCTCCATCCTGAGACAAAACCGTGTAAATAAAATAAGCAAATGATTCGGATACATCGGTATCGGATACTTGCCTTTAAGCCGATTTATTCAATGTGGGTTTAAGGCGAGTTTTCACTCCTTTTTTTCTAATCGGGAGGCTGTTGGGATTCCAGTTAGCACCGGGTTTAGTGCACTCAAATACAGTGACTGGCCAACGTTCACTCATACTGCTGCTAATCCTGGAAGAGTAGTTCATGAATACATTATGGACGATAAAATATGAAAAGCTCTGAAGGAGCCAACGGTAGAGTGTGTGTACGCGTGTGCGTGCTTCCGTGCGCGTGTACATCATTCGTTAATGCCTTACCAGCACAAGGACTGTTGCCAATGTGACCCTGCTAGGCCTACGGATAAAGCACATGAGGACTTACGGCAACACAAGATTAAGCATGCGTGCAGTGTAGTGGAAAGGTATATTTATACACATTATGCATAATGCAAAGACACCATCTCTTCCCCATTAGTCCTCAAAAGCATTGACGAGTTGGGGGTGTACACTAGTGTTCTATAGGGATGCAGATGGGGAGTTAGTGTATGTTAGTACTCCCCTTAGCATGCTAGATGGAAATCACTTCTTTTGATCTGTGAAAGGTTTCGCTGCTGTAACCTTCTCGGGATTGATAAACCATTATGTAATAATTTCTCAATACTGACTGAAATGGCACTGGCAACAAAGCCCAAAATAATATAAAAATGATACCAACATATCTAGAGGCTGCAGCGTTCATGTATTCATAAATACATGGCATCAATGTTCTTTAAAGAGTAAAATGTTAATAGGAAGAATATCTGGAATGTCTGTTGATACCAAGTCGCACATGTTATTACCGATTGGCTCACTGAGACATTTATAAATAATCAACCCACACTTTGTGCAAAAAATAGATGTGTTCCCGTTCCATATGACACCATCGCATCCTCTGTCAATACTTGAAATTCCAAACATCGGAATTTCGGGAATATTGCGTCCCAGGATTGCAGAAATGCCTTCTGACGACTTTTGGATATTACACTAGCTTTGAAATTGTCCATCCTAGACATGCATTCCACAGATGTTTTCGATACCAAATATGGAAGAAACCATCTTAGCAAAACCAATGACAAATGGGCTGCATTGAAACGGAACAGAGATGCAACCCGTCGTGTTACATAAGATGCCGTGGCAGTGAGTTAAACAAGATACATAGACGTCTCGGTGCGCAAGCACAGACCAAAAGGAAGCCGAGCTATTCACGCCTTTGAGGGGAGATCTGGGAATCTCAACACTGCTCCTGTTTCAGCAGACCAGCCCCAGTCATTAATTATGACCTAGATAAACTACTGCACAAAAATACTTTGGACGGCTTTGAACCACAGCGTGTGCCGCCTCCCTCCAACGAGCCAACACATCTTTGAAGTGCAATCCCCAACATTTTCACCCGTAAAACTGGGCCCATTACATTATAGTCTGCAAACTAAAAAGGAGCACGCCGCAATCCTCCTGCGGCGAGATGCAGAACATTGACAAGTCTGTGGTCCACTGTTGTGTCCAACTGCGGGAACAACAACACTACAGAGTAACTTACTACTACTACTACTCTGGATGACCCCGGGGAGGCCGACAGGTATCGGTGTCCTGGTCAGGTTCCCCCCCCCTCCAGGCTTACCCATCCCAGACAACCTGGGCCGCGTGACGGATCCTCGGCGGTGTCGTCTCACCAGACCCAGACTGCCCGGAAAATAACTAAAACCTCTGCTTTCTTTAAAAGCCCCAAGGAAGAAGAAACAGCCGGGGCGAAAGCGATCTCACAGAGCATCAGTACCTTCGACCACGACGTGGATTTGTGTTCCTCTGGGCGGTGGAGAGTGTGCTTGAAGGGGTAGAGTCCCGTGGCATTGCTGGCGTTGGGTTGCAGGGGGTCCTGACTAGAGGCGGTTCTCGCTGCCGTTTCCACTACAATTCAGAGGTCTGGGTTTCAGCTGACTGCGTTGGGAACGCTGCTGTTGACATTGTCCCTGCTCTCTCCCCCTCTCAATCTCTAGCTGGCTGTCTCTCTCTCTCCCTTCTCTCTTTCTCTCTCTCTCTCTCACTCTCGGGCTCCTTCGTCCCTCCCTTTCTGGAGGAGGAGGAAGAAGCTTCAGCATATGAAAGCAAGCATGTCAGTTAAAAAAAAAAATGTGTAGACTGTCAGTGTGTATAAATATCTATAGATTTGTGGTGTGTGTCCATCTATGCGTGTGCGTGAGCGTGCGTGTGTAAGGGAGCGTTGGTGCGTGCGTGCGTGTGTGTATGTGTGTGCATGCATGTGTGCAGTGAGGGGCCTGGAGAGAGGGCAGCCAGCATTAAAAGGAAATGACCCCTTTGGCAGCCTGCGCTTCCCACTAACAAACTCATCCCCTCCCTCCTCTCGTCTTCCTTTTCTCCTCGTCTCTCCCTTTTCTTTTCTCTCTCCGTCTCCCCCCGACCCAGTGCATTCCCCTTCACAGAGAATAAGAGACGGCTGTTTGTAGTGCACACAACAACCAAAAGGGAAGACCTTCACTCTATTGGGAACTCAGTCAACAAACATTAAAACAAGGGGAAAATAATTATCGAGTTTGGAATTACGAATGTTACATACAAAATAGGCGGAGGTTGATGGTTTCACATAATTGTCATATTAGGAACAGGAGTTGATATCTGAGATTATTATAATCATGTATTTCACTCATGGTTTCACTTTGTCCTGTATTTCAGGAAAAAGTGAAACCGTATTTGCTAGGCTCTGGGAGGCAATACAATCGAATGTATTGGTCTTTGGATCAGCATGATTTTAGGATGTTGCCATCGTTGAGTTAGATCTTAAGGCTGTTTAAGATCCTTTAGTAGGCCTACAACTAAATGGCTGGGTTCTCATCAGAAAAATAATTGCTAAACGCTGAGCTTTCAGAAAAGGTCTACTCAAAACGCTGGGCACGGATCCAAGATGAGGTGCATTTTGATGAGTTATGACTTCAATGATTCCTCTGTTTAATAATTATCTGCATAGATCATATGCTCATCATATGATCACTTTGTTGGCAAGGCTGTTTCATGAATACGTTGCAAAAATAGAAGACCATAAGAAAAATGTTTTTGCTTCCGAAAGAAACCAGGAATTATAACAAGCGAGAGGTAATGGGGAATCGTAAATCAAATTGAAGACTCCACCAGATAAAGCATTGATTCTCCATTTCATACCTTTGTAGCATTCAAACATGTGACAGGCATGCTCATACACTTACCGATAGACACCCCCCCCCTTATCCACATCGCCCTATCTTCGTAAGGAAAGAAGTAGGGCGGAGCAATGGTAACCTTGCGTTACGTGTGGACGTTTGCAACCCTATTAGAGCCATAGAGTTAAAGTGGAGTATGGAAGGGGGGGGGGGGGGGTATGATGTCTTTTGCCATCCCTATCTCTGGGGATGGAGGTCAGATGATACCAACAAGCTGGCGATAACGTCTAGCCTGCGCATTCCTCACCCAGCTCCGGGGATGAGGCCATTATCCTGGGGCTCATCAGACCCTGCAGTACCAGCCTGCCCGGAACAGGGTGGGCGTGGGGGACGGGAGTAAGGGGTAGGCCCCAATTTCTGGCCACCTCCTCTGGGGGAATGGGCTCCTCAGTCAAAACAGAGCGAGGAATCGAGAGCAAATCAGCCCTCATATCTGGAATGCATTAAAGGGCCCTCGATTCCTTAGCCCTCTTAGGCTATCTAGACGACAGGATCCTATACCCTATTGATGGAACGGCGAAACGCATGAGAGAGGGACGGTTCAAGTATTACAAATATAATAGACCTATTTAAATAAACAAACCGAACCAGCGCAGAGGCCTTCTATAATTTCCCCATTCGTTCCGCTCTCTTGGGCGTGTTTGGTTTGACTCTTCTTTATTACAGTGTGCATTTGTGGAGCGAACGAGAAAATGAGAGGGTGAGGCATCCCTATCCACCAGACCCATATTGTCACTCTGGAGCGCCAGTGGAACAACCACACTTGGTGGCCCCGTTTTAGGGATACGCAGGCTGCAGCTCGACGCGAGTCCTGCGTTACTTCCACTGAACTCTCCATGCTCCCCAACTCGGTATTTCCGCCCGGTTGCTCTTTTTCGACCGTAAGAAGACAGTAAGTAGGGGTTGTCCATCACCAACACGTCCTTGAATGACAAGCCCGAAAAGGTTTGTTTGAGGACACTGCTACTTGCACCACGTGGTTTAAAAAGGTGGCCGGGCGTCCAGTCTGCAGACGACCTGTCAATCACTTGTCAGACATCCCTTGATATTCATGGTGCGTCACCTTCTACGACGACGCGCCTACATCGGGTCAAAAGGGGGAGGAGCTATGTCTAGCTCCCAACGTCCACCGACAAAACAGTCGCACAACCATAGAGCCAGTCGCCAGAATCACCAAAATCAATTCCAACCAAGGCAGTAAAACACACAGAATGAAGCACTTACAAATACAACTCTTTCCTGTAGCGGGGGACAAAATGAACCCCTTACATCACTGCTCGTGGCAATGAGAACCGAGTCGCAGCTCATCAGAGAGCGTTGAAGAGAGTCTCCTGCTGGGACGCTCGACAATATGTGGATGGCGAGAGGACAAGAGGAAGGGCCGAGGGCTGGGTGGTCTCCTCCAGGGCCAGGGGAACACGTGACGGCCGACTCTCCTCCAAGATTTCCTCCCATGGAGCCCTGCTCTAGTGTGATCGGGGGAGATGGGTTTTGGCCTGGTGAAGGGGTGGTGGACAAGCTTGGAACGAAAACAGCAAAAACTCAAATGGTATTTTCCAGGCTTGTCCGTGAAGTTCAATTGACTTTTTTCCTATGCTTGCAGCTATGCTTTTTTGTTGTGGGTTAATTATTGAGGGTGGTCTATGTTACATTAAATCCTGTGCCCGTCCCCATAAATGGTCCCGGAGAACAGAACAGAGAATGGATGTTGGAGAATGCATGAATAAGAGGGAACTATAAATAGTTCAATAAAAGAAGAAAGTTATGCATTTGGCAAAATATAATATTAATAACAATGATACATTATTAAAATGCATAGTTCTGACCATCCCAGTCTCGTTTGTGTTCAATGTATTAATACTCCACATTGCAATCAGTTACTTGCATTGATTAGACATTTTTGTTAAATGTTTTCTGAAAAGTGTCGAGATGTCTGAATTGGACTTTTGTCCTGGGTACAGACATGGCAGGGTCAGAGGTCACTAAACAGCGTGCTGCGACAATAGCTCACACTGTCTGCATGGATGTGTGCCAGCTCCATGCTGTCATGTTTGCACAATGGTCCAGCTTTATGCTGACTGATTCCTGACAGCCTCATCGTTTTAACCAGTGATGTAATGCCTTGAACTTTAGTTATGGGGCTGAAGGGCATTTCAAATGAAAAGCCTTATTTTAAATCTGACTGTGCAGTCTCAGTCTACATTAACAATAAAAGACCAGTGGTCTAAATTTAGGACAATTCAACAAATATGAGTCAGCATCAGGAAAGAGAGAGATACGAGTTTGTTGTTTATTAGGACCATAATCAAGTGTTAGTAGCTTTTGATCCTATTGACTTAAAACCTTTTTTCGGTCTCCACGGACATTCAAATTCTAAAATTACATTTGATAATTCCATCTTAAGGAAAGTTGGCCATATCTTGTGTATTAAAAATACAAGCATCCCAAAGATGAAGATAAACTAAACGTGAAAAGGTCAGAAACTGGCGTGTTCGTTTCTGAGGCCTCGCAACAGGACAGAATGGAGTGAGTTGGAGACAGACCAAAGGAAAATGAGATGACTGACAGTAAAGTCAGTGACATTGCTCTTTTCCACGAGATGCATCACTTCAAAAGCATGCTCATATGATATATCCTAGTTCTATACAATATGATGTATGCCTTTAACAGTTACATCTATGATGGCAACCCTGAGTCCTCAAAGGATTGAGTGATGCAACAGGTGTACATAAAAGAATAAATACACAAAAAGGTTGTTGAAATAGCTGATCTTGCGAATGAGGAGTCTCTCTTTGACTAAGCGGTGAACCCAGTGAACAGGCTTTCCCTGTCTGACCTGTACCATATGCAATAATGTACATCTTTAAAGCCCATTCAAAACATGATAAATCACGTCGTCCACACTTGTCCATGTATGGTGGAGCATGTCTTGGGAAGGGGTGGTTGGGGATAGCAGAGAGTTAACCACGGCCAGACAAAGTGCAGTGACATATCGTCTGTCAGAGGAATGGTCAGGGGCCACATCTGGGTCCCATCCTCCTGTCCACTAACAGAGACCCACAGTGAACAGGTGTGCATTTGCGACCGTGGCTCTATAACCTCGAGCCTAACCGTGGCCTCTTGAGTTTTGTGTGCGTGTTCAGCTTACGAAGTGAAGTTCATTAACACTTTGTGTCAGAATGGCCCCTTGTGAAAGAGATACGCGTCATCTAATGCGAGGAGGGCTAGGATGAGGCTAACATTTTGAGAAGCTGCCAAGCGTTGGCGCTAGGTAGACAGCAGACATTGACGAACTCAACAAAAAACACTTATCAGAAAATAACAGTCTTAGCATTTTTTTTGAGAACTGTTTTTTTCATTTTTTTTGAGAGTGGCGCCAGTGGCGGGTCCTTGCTCAGTAGAGGAAGTCGTTTGCCGAGTAATAACCAAACCTTTTCGTTGTCCCGCCAACCATATTCAATTTCTGGGGATTTCGGAGAGCAGTTAAGAAAAAAAAGTCTAATGCTCTACTCCGTTCTTTAACCAAGTTAATGAATGAGTCGCTGGGAATCTGGACCAAAGGGCGCTGCGCTGCAGAGCACATTCATCTGCGCTCTCCCAGGATAACACAACCATAACAAACACTTCCTGTTTATATCTGCAGATCCTTAGAACACTCTGTGCCGAGCCACTGTTCATCACTGCAGTGATTGTCACCTTGGCTCTGCGCGAGGGGTTGAACTGCAAGTTCAATACAAACAAGACCGGTTTTAAAGAGAGACACAGCAACGAAGGCCAACACATGAATCTTTTCACACCGTGGAAACCTCGAGCCTTGGAGAACCCTACTAGAGGAATATCTAAATCTCCGTCCCTAGCTTTGAAGTGGCGCTTTAAATGTGCAACTCACTGCCCAACAAACAAACAAAAAGGAAGGAACACTTGGTCCAAATACCCCACGTGAACAGTTCCAGTCCAAAAAAGGTGACCTTTGAATTAATGGCCATCACACTACGCCAACAAGCGCAGCCGCCTTGCACTCCCATCACAACCGAGAGACGGGGACAACTGGCCCCCCCCGTCCGACCAGCAGTCCTGCGTGAGGTTTTGGTCATGCAGGCTTTCCAGCTGATTTACTCTGCCATCAAATAGAGGCAGCCCCCCCTCCCTCCCTTCTTTCTCTACATCCTGTTCCCCAGCTAGTAAAGTCTATAGTTGACATGCTTCCAAGATGGGGGGTGACCGCTCAGACTTTAGAGGCATGGAAGATGTGGAGGTAGTTTTCGTCGTTGTGTATACAATCCCACATCTCTTTTCAGCCGGTTTGAGAGAAACAGTTCTGAGATGAGGAGTCCTCGAGTCGAGACACATAGTTGATGATGGGTTTTTGGTCCGCATTATCCTTCTTTGTCAGTCAGTCAGTCAGTCAGTCAGTCAGTCAGTCTGTCTCTCTCTCTGGAGGATATCAGATGAAAGATAATATCCAGTACACAAAATAAGGGACTGATTTACTGCCAAATCAGTACTGCCAAAAAAACAACAACAACCTTTAACAATCTGCCATTAAATCATTTAATCTCTTACTAACAACGTTCATTAGCAAGATTAAAAAAGGAATCTCAAAAGGAAATAAGAAAAAAAAAACTTTAATAGGTTGGCTAAGGATGTTGGGGAAAATTGAAGACGGGCCCTTTCACAAGAGAGTCAAATGCCCTGGTCCCTAGACTAGGAGCAATGGAGCGAGAGAGAGGGAGCGAAAGCGAGGGAGAAACGGGGACTAAATAAAGCTCATAGAGAAGGTGTGGAGTGTTGGTTAGGGGGATTACAGTGAGGGATATATATTACCCCTGAGTGGGGTGAACAGGGGTGTTGATTAAAGCCAGCTGCGCCTCCACGCTCTCTTGGAGGGCCAGACATTTGCCGTGCGCCACGTGGTACAAGGCCTCAACATAGGTAAAAAGAAAACAGACAAACCTTTGAGTACACAGATGACACACCGATGATGAACCCACACCTTGAAACAAAAACACCGCAAATACACACATGCACATTTGACCCCAAACATCCAGACTCTCCCAAAATATAACTTAACATTAAGAGACATCGGTGAACTCATCAGAACGACAACCATTAACACTGCGAAGGAAATGACGAGCTGTGCATTTACATGGAGATCTACACGAGTGCACAAAGAAAAATGATTGCAAGAGGTGGGAGAATTTGAGGCCAACCAAAGGACCCTCCATATATATAGCGACCTTTAAAACTGAATGAATAAGGTCTGCATCTCAGCATTTTAAGTCGCTGAAAACCATAGAAATCTCTTCCGATGTCAAACAGACTACATTTTACATCTGTGGAAATATTGCATTATACATATAATATAATGGATAATATAACAACATTAAAAAACAAGCAAGAAAAGTTTTGGAACACACCAATGCCCAATGACCCGTTATCGCGGAAGAAATATCAGCGCCTTGAAATCATGGAAGTAGGTTAATGGCTTCTGTGCCGGCTGCCTGCAATCAAAACACATTGTTCCCATTATATGCCATTGAAGTTAAATGTCAGGTAGATTGTTGTGCTTTTCGATTTTCTGTCACACTGTGTGCTGCAGAGAAAGATGTGGGTCAGCAGTCTAGCCCCACCACTACCACCTCCATCCTCTCTGCACTTCTCCGTTTCCTTTATAGAACAATTAGTCTGCCACTTTTTCCCCTCATAACACTATAGGCGATGCAGTTATTGTACCATTCATTGTTATGCCTACAATGGTCAAGAAGGAACCACAACCCTCCCCCATCCCCCCCCCCCCCCCGCACACACACACACACACCCACACTCCTGACCTCTTTAGCGCAGAAGTCGACCCGGACAAAACTCAATGACCCTTCAACATCTTTCTCCCTCCATTTCTCACACCATGCAGGCTTTACTAGACAGCTGGAACAAAATATGCAAAACCTTCCATAATTATAGTCATTGATTTTGAATATAAAAAAGGATAAGAGCATGTTGAGAAACTGATTGATCATAGGGGGGGGGGGGGGGGGGGGGGTCTATTGATGATGAAAATAGGGACGGATATAACAAAGCTGTACACAGTCAGTGCGGTTTTAGAGAGCGGACTGACAAACTGCAGCCCAAAATAGACTGCCACACTCTAATATACTGTGATGCACCTGCCATGTTTTCCTAACTTGATTGTGAGGATTGTTATCAAGAGGGAAGTGTATATCAAGGGAGGAGAAGAGAGAGCTGTGGATAATGTAGTCCACAGCTTTGAGTGGTAGGCCGCAGACGAGACTGACATCTGCTTATAAGCAGAGTTTGGCTTTACAATGAGAGATGACCAAAGACACACCCATACACAAACATAAATCTATGCAAAGAAAACAAGTTAAATATCACACTGCTCCCTACACAAACACAGCTCTCCCAGCAGGACTTCCTCCAACCATTCTGCATCCCATGATTGGCTCTTCCTTTTCCTCATCGCGTAGATGGAATGCAAGGAAAGGCTTTTCCCTAGCATTTATTTTTAGTCTGAACCCCACCATCTTATCCAAAGTAACTTACAGTAAAACACAGACACAGGCAATTAGGTAGCGGGTAAGGGTTAGGCATTTCCTCATGGATGGCTCCAGGTAGGCTGTGAACAGCAGGCTGTTGGTAAAGACCTCAAAGCCCCTTGTATAATCTTCGGATACAATTGTTTTTTCATAGGCTGGTGACAGATTCCCTTCGGTACGGAGCACTACAGAATGAGAGCGGTCCAAGGGGGCGAGATAAGGAATGCAGGAGATTTCCTGCTTTGCGGCACATCGCTCACTAAACATCGCCTCGGTTTATGTGCTGCCGAATGTCGCCAAGGCAACCTGGCAGTGGATCAAGTTATCCGTCAGAGGAGCCGTGGCAATCGTGATGGTGTAAGAGAAAAATGGAGAGGGGGAATTCAGAGGCTAGTCTTCAAATGGAGCAACTCTTTATCAAACCCCTATCCAATGTAGTATGTGAGTTGAATTATGAACTATGAATATCCATTACTAGGCAAGTCTACAACAACATGTTGAATATATATGACAAGTGACATCAGTCATCATATGATGTCTCTGCATTTCTCTTAAATAGGATACAATTCATACAAATAGCGCAAACTTTGCTAATTACAATATTCTGCAAATTACAATATTTTTTTAATAAACGTGGCACATGGTTATACGTTAAGATTTCTTGCTGGGCAGCAAGGTGGTGTGAATTCAATGCAGCATACTAAACTTCAATACAACCACAGAACCAATATCACATTTTGCATGAAACCAGCCAACTTCCATAGACTGGATCAAGCTGGTGATTAATTGTAAATTTAAGGGATTTACTTGTCAGTGCAGCCGGGTGGGGTCTGTGTGTGTTGTATGTGTGATCTAGTGGCACTAATGTCTCCATCAGGGGCCCAGCTTGTCTGATTCCCACCCCACATCCCCCAAGCTAATCCCCATGGCTGCTGGACAAGACCCACACATAGGAGGGGGGGGGGGGGGGGGGGGGTGGGGAAGATGGGAGGACAGTTTAACTTAAAAGGCACCATTTCCTGCATCAATCCATTCAAGGTTACAAATCTAAAGCATTGAAGGTGACAGCTGGTCAGGCCAAGGCCATTCAAGCAAAATATATATGTGAAAAATGAAGAATACAGAGAGAGAAAACAGTATCATTCTACATAAGCCTGCTGTAGAATGTGCTGTTCGTGATTTTGCATTCATACAGATTTTCAGTTTGGGAGCCCTGGCTTTGAAGTTATTTCTCCATCAAGCCATTGCTGAAAGGGTGAACCCTTTTAACACAAAGTAGTCCAAAATGCATATCAACTTCGACTCATTAATAGCCTCAAAAATCCCAAAGGGCAAATACCAGAAAGAAATTGCAGAAAGGGACTTTCTCAAGTGTAAGTGAATTCTTAAAATGTAAAACATTTTCTATCATAACATGGGTTAAGAATCAGTATTTGTATACGGGTTAAACTAAGTAAAAAAAAAAAGCTTATCTAAAACCATCAGGTAGGTAGGTACATAGCTGTGCATGTTACGGCACACATACCAAAAATAAAGCTGCTCTGAATGGTTGCTAGGACACGGTTGAGTCCACTTGCTGGCTACTGCCAATTGTTTACCTCCACGCTTCCTGATGCTGATCGCAGATGTAATCCTGATTTATACAACCACTGGCAGGAAAGGCAAACAGAAACGCACTTGGCACGTATGCCACTTCAAGATGGGATACAAGAGGACGGGGTCGCCGGCTGTCCTTGGAAGTGACATTTACCAGCAGGAAACTGTATTGAGTGTAAACCAGAGCCTCACGTCATGTCCCTCCCCGTCTGCCAAATCTTAAAAAGGCCCTGGCAAAACCACACAGTATAGTAGAACTGATAAAATGGTGGATTGGAAAAGTCAACACAATCTTCAAAAAGATGCTGCTGGCAAAGCCCAGATTTAGGAACAGTTGTGGGCATTTCAATATCCAAATAACAACTAGAAAAAGATTGCCTCGGGGGCACAGTGTTGCTAGGGAGGGATGAGGGGTGCTTACGGATGAGGAGGTCTACCACCCATGTATGCCAAGTTTGGGTATTGGGGGCACATTCGAGAGCCCAATGCAAATAAACGCCTGGCTTTTCAACAGTCCATTTGAAGTGCACTAGCAGCAGCACAACCCTGTGCGAGATCAATCTGTCCCAGCCGGAGGGATTTCAACAAGCCTCTCCAGAGACAGAGCCCTTTTCATAGAGCCACTGAATGCCTTAGTTGTTGCAAGCCATGCGGTTTGACGCTAGGCTAGAAGAGTTTTTGCAGAGGACGAAGGATCTGCAGGCCAGGTCAACTGCATGGGTGGTGTTGTACATATAGAAACTCAAGATTTAAATGAGTAGGCACCAGGGTTTGTCATCTTTGCTGGAAGCTCAATTGACTGCTCATCCATCTTGAAACCCAAAACACAATGAGAAAGCATATCGCTCACTCGATGCATTAGAGCATGGGAAGGAGCCTGTAGAAGACATTACAAAGGCCAAAGCTTTCTATTCTTGAAAAGAGCTTTGAACCCCCGCATAAACTCATTACAGAGTTGGACGGAAACCCATTAGAATTTACAAATGCCAAATGTAGTAATCCAGAAGTCAAAGAAACCATTATGACATAGCATGTAAAATGCACGGCAGTTTAGTAATGGTTTCTTATTAAACAAATGGTGCGCTCACGTGCGGGGACGTTCCTTTGCAACAGTAAGTTAATTTGTTTCCATGTGTAACACAATGAATACTTTGCAGTTGGAGATAAAGGGCAACATTGAGTTTAAAGGGGACCCATTATGCTTTTTTGACTTTTATAACCTATAAACGTTGTTATAATGACCGATAGTCATGTTTAACCATACACAAAAAACGATGTCGATTTTCGGGAAACTCTTCCTCTCATCTGGGCGCTTTCATCATTCTCTGTCAACGCTCGGTTTCGTCCTTCTCCGCCCCCCTCCTGCCAACCCAACTCCGTTGTGATTGGATACCTTCCTAGAAGCGCGCGCACGGGCAGGTTTGACAAGGCATATGGGGGCGCGGCAGGAGTGCCTCTACGTAGATGATTTCCCGGAAATGTGAACAAGTGAATCGCAAACGTTGTCCCGAGCGCTCTGAACAGCCACCCCAGACTGTCACCAGGGAATACGTCGAAATGCATGTACGTCATTATTTGACACTTTAGTATGGTTAAACATGACTATCAATCATTATAACAATGTTTATAGGTCATAAAAGTCAAAAAGCATAATAGGTCCCCTTTAAGGAAAAAAATAACTAATGGTAATGGGTGGGAGTGAATATTTAGGTCGATCTCAAGTTATTGATCAATTCACCGTCAGCTATATGCTTAAGATACATTATTGACTAATTTACCTTGAATCAGAAGTTCTAGGAGTATAAAAATCAGTATCAGTGAGACTATCTTTTGGTGGGAGTGCAGCCGTAAATCAAGACAGAACTATAATTTAGCAATATGAAAAATGATTGCCCTATCTAGAGAATCCAAACAGCTCTGCACAATCAATAAGTCAAAATGTAAACAATATTCCATGGCCATAAAAGGCTCTCAGTTTTCATTAAGCACAATTTGACTCCATAATCCAAACAAAGCAAGCCTTGGTATTACTTTCACAAGGCAACTTCCAACAGCTAGATGGCACATACATGAAGCGGAACAAGCCTCAGAAACAAAACCTGGAAACTCAAACCTAAAAAACTAAACCTATCTCAGGTTCAATATCCTGCTTTGGATTCAGGGGATTCTCGGTGAGAGGAGCCAAAGCAAACCAACCACAGCCTGGCTCGTTCTCAAAACCCAGTGTCACATCAAGATCAATGTCTCAAATTTGGCCCCCAAACTTTTTGTGATTTATTGGTTGGGAGCAGTTTCATCAGGGTTCTTTATCACTATGAAAATTCTCGTCTTTTTTGTTTTTTGTCAAGAGCTTGCATTCCCTTTGCCTCTCCTGACCGGCCTGAATAAGTAACAATAAGGGAAAGGGAGATACAAAAGCTTGGCCAAGTGGTTAAGTTCTACGAAGCGCGGGTAGAGACCATTGGCTTTGGCAGCGTAGAACTCAACTGAAACTCCAGCTCCTTTCAGTTTCCTGGGAGTGAAGGGACCAGAGAGCTGTGGTGAGCTTGCGACTCTGAGCCCAGAAGACCCAGGGGGAAAGGCCAGTCCAGAGAGTTGGGGGCTCTAAACGGTCGGTCCAGGAATGTTCCCACAATAAAAAAAACTAAACAAACAGAACTGCACAGGGCATTAAAAAAAGAAAAGCGCTTGTGTTTGTGATCTGGTATGATTACAGTATCCCAATATACAGTTACCCAGTAGCAGTACGACAGCTACTTTAGTAAGGTGATGCATGAGCAGGGTTTCTAGTGTGAGTGTTGAACTTAAACGAAAGCTCTGTAAAGTATGTGCCGATTGGGTCAAAATGAGATTTCACCAGAGGATTTGGGGCAAACCCCTAGAATTCATCTTTGGAATTACCTCATTAACATAATCAAGGTTCCTTAAGGTCCAATACGACAAATACCATCTGCTAGGCATTACAATTGAAAACGGGCCACTGAGGACATCTGGATTGTTAGAGTTCAGGAGTTTAGGCCCACTTAGTATGGGGAGGGGGATTAATCCTGGGAAACTGGCAAGGCAAGATAAAATCCCAAGAGCTGACAATCAAGGTAAAATTGACTGTTGACACTATGACAATCTGGATCAAATCTCGACACTCACAGTTGCACAGTTTTCACAGTCTTACAAAACACAGTCATACGACTTAACACTCGCTATGTTATGCTCAAACGTTCTCACCCAAGCCTGTTAGCATAATTTAATTGAAGCATTGATATGATCACAATAAACAGGTTACATTTGCTGGAGGGTCAAAGACGCATTAGGAAAGCCTCTCAGATCAAGGTTCAACTTTCAAGTATGAGGTCTATGCTTAACAAAATCAAGTATGACCTCTCCCGCCAGTATAACCACTTCTCTTTGATCATGCTTGGTCAAGGGTTGGCTTCAAGTTTGGGTATTCTTTGTTCTTTGATGACGGAAAGGCATAGGCTAACATTCCAAAATAAAATTTGGAAGTTCATGTTTAGAGAAATGTTTAACATTCAGGCCTCCTTTTGAGTGGGTCTGCAGAGATCCTCAAACTTCCTTTTATAGAAGTAGTAGCCCCTCAAGCTGGATATCATTGCTATTATAAATAAGAAGCTGGAATGCAGAAGGGGGGAAAAATAATAAACATCCAGAGCTCTCTTTGTTATCTACTCCCAGCTGTGCAGCTAGAGGCCTGGATTGCTCTTATGATGTCTTCCTGGCATTGCGTTAGTGTTGTAGGGTTCATATAATGTGGTGAATACTCATCAAAATACCGATAGTGGGGGAACTAAATACACACCTCAAATATAGTCAAAACTATACCAAACAGACTTAAAACAGTTTCATGAAGCATAGAAACAATGCCTTCATGTCCTTTATCAACTCATCAGGAAATAACACTGCTGTGTGGACAACGCCACACTGGATGCCCCTCATTCTATGGACAATCCGACTGCATTAGTGCACCTGTGGTTAGATTTCTGAATCGTCTGACTGAAAACACTGTCTTGACACCACTTGTTTGGTAGTCTGTATGCAGCTATTGGTCAGACTGTACAGCAAGAAGCTCATGAAGTACCTTCAAATACGCTTTCCTATTTGGTACATCAGAGTCAGTGAACCCATTTCAAGGTGGGGACGTGGTTGATGAGGTGTAGAGTTTACAAGGGTGTAGTCAATGGGGGTCCGTGGGGGTTAAAAGGCATGTACCTCAAGGTGATGCTTGCTTCCAAGGTAATTGCAGATGTAAAGGGAGTTTGTGACATGGGAGCTGAGGTAGTGGTGGTGGAAGGGTAGATGTGTGTGGGGAGGGGGGGTGCTGATGTTCAGTGACGACTGAAGCACTGGGGGCTTAATGAACGATTCCATATGTGCTTCAGACCCCCGGTGAAAGAGTTGCTTTGTATTCAGTGAGGCAGCACGCGTACAGCCCCCAAGTGGACCTAGAACCCCCACCCCCCCCCCTCCCTTTTCCTTCCATCTCCTGACAAAAGCTTCCTGGCTCTCTCTCAGTTGCCCAACGTAATATAAACCAGCATAAGGGGGGGGTGGACTTTAGGACGCCCCCCTCTCAGACTCCGACCTGCAGCCTATTTTGACGGGAGTTAATTGCCTGTGACTGAGAGGCGGACCGAGGTCTGAATCATCCAAACAAGCATTTCATTGAGTTGGAAAGAGGGGGGGTATGCTTTGGGAGTTCAGTGGGGTACAGAAGGGGATGGACCTGTGATAAAAGTGAAAACATATTAGGATGTTCTCAACCTTTTTGCCCTCAGCAATAAAACCGCCCCATATCCCTAAAGGACAGATTATGCCATTTTAAGAGCACCTGCTCCCCTTCTGTTTAGTTCGGTACAATGGAGGAATCATTCAGCATTTGGAGTCTCGATGCAAGATACAAACTCTGTGCTACGTCAAGATCTACTTCCATACTCTTCTTTTTTTAAAACCAATGCTGGAAATGTGCAAGAGCTAATCAGGTAGCCATGGCAGCAAGCTACTGTTTCCAACAACATGCCGCTGGTCCAAGAGGGAGAAAAAAGTGTCAGCCCAACGGCAGCAGCACTACAGAGTGTTTCATAGCAGTGGACAACAATGACACATTGCATGGAGGGGGGGGGGGGAAGTGAGAGAACAAAACCCAGATACGTCTACGCTAGAATTTAGCATCCGCTGGCTGATGAGATTTTAATTAACCACATGATTGCATAACCCGTTTTTTTGAGTGGGAGGGTGAGCTTGTGACGTGTGCATGCATGTGTGATGGAATGGAGAGGAAATTAAGACTACAGGGGAAAACTGAGGAATAGGAGGATGAAGAGAGATGGAGGAGGAATAGAGACTTACGGAAAGAATTGGGCCTTACTAGGATGGGGAGAGAAAAAAAATTCACAAGCATTTTCTCTGACGTCTGGGATAAGTAGGGCGGCAAAAAGTTGCATACCATGAACTGCGTTATTTACACTTTTAAACACTACATACTGTTTACAAAGGTTTTGAGGACCATTAAAGGCGCAACACCACTAAATTCCAAATGACTGGCAATAAAAGGAGCCAACCGATGTACATTAAGATAGCATCGTGGCAGAGCTTGGCGGTTGGTCAAGCACCGTTCTGATTTGATGCCAGAGCTTTCTTGGCCTGCCGAAGAATTCCTGCCACGCCGTACAGCTTCTGTTGCTCTGGTATTACACAGCAGAGAACAGACCAAGGCACTGTACGAGTGGGTAAACAACAGACCTCTGACTGTTATACATGCAGAAAAATAGACATTTATTTCAAGACAGAAATTGTTTTATACGATTCGACTATCAAGTAAAGTCTGGGAGGGGTGGTCTGAGAGAGTCAATGAAGAGAAAGAGCTGAAAGGAGCGAAAAATAAACGATGCCTGCAAACCTGTGTTTTATTAGTTTGAAATCAGCCACCCACGACACAGCACAGAATGTACAAACATCCACTGGAGATATTCCACAGGCAGCAGTATGGCGAGAAGCACAGAACACATGCACAATTGAAGGTGCATAAACATAAATAAAAGTCAATATATATCATGGGGACAGTTTCAGTTGTGAAATGGTGATGAATACAAATCAAGAATGGTGTTTTGATAGAATATTTCTTTCTATGTCTTTATATTGGCCAATACTACCCAACTAGACGCAAAGTTGGTTTGAGTTCCACAGCCATGACCACTGTCTTATTGCAAATATTCTGAGCAAACAAAATCCATCCCAGACTCGCCTTCCTCTCACAGCCAGGAAAGCTGCATGCGCCTATCGTCAGCAAATCACTAACCTATGCAGCTTGACGTCTTGTGCCGTTGGCGTTGACCTGCGGCAACGCCTTTGATAATGTGATGTGAACCCTGCTGGACACTCAATATTAATCTGGTTCATCAAACTTCCTTGCGTGAAAAGGATCTTGAGGGGAATTAAGAGAATACGAGGCAGTATGCTTAGTTTTGGCTTAAATGAACAAAAAGTCCCTTTTAGTCTCTTAGAGCAGCTCTTTGAGCACCCACCGCCGTCTTCCCCCCACCCATACCCACCACCCACCCTGCCTGGACCAAGCACATGCCCCCAGGTCGGCTTGGGTCCAGACCTATTCACCGGCTTCTCACCTTACTGCCACGGCGGGCGGCGGCGCCTGCCAAGCATAACATCTGGCTATGGAGGAGTGAGTAAACCTCTGCCTCAGCGACTGGGGCCAAACAATGGGCCTGTCTTTGCCCCCGACTACACCCCACGCCCCCAGTCTGTGGTTTGAGCTAGGGGGCAAGGTGGAGCTGAAGCAGAGTTGTCTAGGAGACGGGCAGACAAACCCACACACACATACACACACAACTTAAGGCTTCATAATGACAAATTGTAGTTCAAGTTTAATGCCTTTCCTAACACTGTAGCACTATGCATAAGTCCACAGCAAAGGGGTTGATAAAAGCAAAGGGATATGTAATGTTGATACGTGTGTGTGGCCTCTTGATTTTCTTCAAGAAAATCTGCATTTTACATCAATACACATTTCTTAAAAAGTCTTTCATGGCCGATCTCACAAGCTACTTAGTCCCAAACAATCGTGTGATTAAGTTGATTTCTGAGCCATAACCCGGAAAAATCCCATTGACTTGCTCTAAATCTTCCTGGACAGTTGGGGATCATGACAACTTCTTTGAATCTATCCGACTTGGCCCCGGGGAGAAGATGCTAGATACGGTTCCGATGTTCAAGGCAATTTCTTGACTTGCAGTGTATTCAATTTGGTTCCGCGATCAGCACCCAGCACGGATGCCAGACGCAAGCTAGGCCTACTACAAGGATTAAATGGTAGCCTATTGAATGCCTTTGCTTTGGTCACAGTTAATGGACACGCGTTTGTGCTGCCACTCCGGGGTTTATCACTGTAGACATAAACCTAATATTGTGTTTTTAGTATCAACCATCTTTATTGGACCGAAAAACGACTGTTAAAAAAAGACTGAATGTTTCTATTAGGCCTACATGTAGGCCTATGAGGTGATGCAGTGCCCTCTACATTCGGCTGCTGGAATGACGACATTTATTTTATGCTCAATGAAATGGGATAATTCATCGATGTCAAAAGATGATATTATATGTGTCATGGCACGGTATACATTGAAGGTTCCCATGAATATCACAACGTGGGCTATGCAACATACAAAAACACTAACACATATGGCTACCTAAGATATAGCCTTCCTTCAAAGTGAAAATGACAACATATCGTGTATCGATATGGTCGATGGACTGTATTTATACAGCGCCTAAAATTTTGGCCAGTCAACCAGTGGCCAGTCAAAGCGCTTTACAATGTTGCCTCACATTCATACACACATCCACACACAGACGGAATAGTCAACCATGGAAGGCGACAGTCAGCTCGTCTGGAGCAGGTAGGGTGAGGTGTCTTGCCGAGGGACACCTCGAACCTCAGCGGACCCATAATAGGTCTATGGGAGGACCAGGGATCGATCTAGCAACCTACCGGTTACCAGCCAACCCGCTCTATCCTGAGCAACATGCCAACGCTTATATTATGTGCTTTATTCGATGACTGCCAGCGACAACGTTAGCTTAGCAGCATCACATTATATAAAAATATGTTTGATCGTGTTGCGATATTGCGGCATTAAACGTCCAATGAGGAGAAATGGAACGTTCATTAAACCTCCAATTGGGAGACATGGAACGTTCAATGCTGTCAATCAGGTGTCTCGTGGAGCTTGATTGACATTTTACGCAGAGGGGTAAACAGTGTCATAAGCACTCGAGAAAAGGCTCGCAAAGTAGAGAAGATAAACACCCAACAGGTCCATGAACATGCTGAAAAATCACCCCCAATCATCGCAAGGTAAAAATAAATGGTGTTCCTCCTCATAATGTGCAGCCCATGGTTAATTCACGTCAGTTGCCAGTGGACGCTGTGTCTGTGGACACTGGACACAACGGAACTAAACGTTTATTTAATAAATATACCGTTCTACTGCTTTCCAGCACACACCAAAAATAGCAAACTCACCGAATGGCTTCATTTGAGACATCTAATGGTTGCTCGATAATAATCCCTTGCCGCTGTCACCATCAAAATAGGAATCAAAGCCGCGAGGTGTTCAAATACGGAGCCGGAGCCGAGGTCGGTGCTGCCTCAGCGATCCCTGTTCATTCCGCCGCTGTACACACACAGCGAATGATAGTGGTGTGGAAACGGTCTGACAAGTCGGTCAAAACAGCAGCAGCACCACCACGCCTCCGCTCTTAAAGGCACCGCCATCGATGCGATGAAGAAAAATCTCACCCTCTTCCCTCCATCTTTCTCGCTCCCTCTTCTCTCTTTATGTATGGGTAGACTTTAGGCTATTTTTGTTTTACTTAACCTTTTATTCTATTATTTACAAGAGAGACCCGGTGGAAGCAAACGACAACTAACGTTGTATAAAGCCTTCTTATAAGTAGAGCCCACTTAACTTAAAAATATTGGCATTTTAGGCCCATATTACTTTGGAGTTAAACTATTTCAAGTGAAGACAATGAGTTGTAATAATTCACTGAATCCACATCACGTAACCAAAAATAGTGGGACAATGTCCATTGGTTCCGATTTATTCAATAACATAAACAAATATGCTGGTGCCGGGTTAAGGTATGTAAATAATCATTGTTTATCTGAGCTCTTTGCTATGTGTCTGGGCAAAATCAGTCATACTAGTCAGTCAATCAAACACTGACTCAATAAGGCATGGGTACTTGCATTCACACATTTATAGAATAAACATAAATGCAGTCCAAGATTTAGACACTTCTACAAACTCAATACACTGGTCCGGCTGATTTAACCGGCTATATCTTATTGTATAGTATTAATCTCAAAATGAACCCACATGCCATTGTGAGTAGTGACTCCACCACCACAAGGAGACGTAAAAAAAGAAAAGGTAACAAAGTAATAAAAAGTAAAAAAGTACCCAGAAAACCATAGGTTTAGTAAAAATACTGTTCTAAACAAACTAATGTAAAAAGGTGTGAGTAATGGGTAAAAGTTATCCACCAAGTGGGTTATATTTATATATCATTAGTGTCAAAGGTGAAATAATTTGTTCATCCCCATAACCGTAAAATAAATAATAGGCTATATTATCTTTTATTCTTCTCAGTACACAATGTCAGACCTTTCTTGCAGCTGTTATGGTTAACATTAATGTAGTGAAATAACAGCATTCGTCAGTACAAGCAGCCAACAAAATGATGATTGTTGTGTGATAATTTTATATAATAAAGCAGGAAAATGACACTTGGATGGGAAGGCTCTCGAAATCTTCTAATGCCATACCCTTCTCTTAAAGCTCTCGTATAAAGCAGATTCTTATAGCGTCGTTCGCTGTAAATAACAGGAGTGACAGGACAGGAAATCACAGCACAAGTGGAGCCGAACAAGGGGTGGGTCAGTTTCCTGGGAGAGATGTGGCCAAGCCACGGCTGGAAAGCGTACGGATATTATGGAGGATATTGAACAAAACAATTGTACATACTTGCAAATGGGCACACACTCGCACAATCACAATAGCCTTGCTGGCTTCTGAGTCAAACATCTTTTAATCTAAATATTTACAGAAGGCTTATTTTTTATTATTCAAAAGGAAAACCCCCAAAATGTTTTTAATCAAATCAGCATTAATTACACATGTCGCAGCTGTTTGTTTTCTTCTGCGTTTATGGGCCAAACTCTAGACAGGTAACCAAATGACTCAGGATATCCTTCATGGTCTTTTAGGAAGATGTCCTTTTACCCCAAAGATACTGAAAGAGGAAGAAGGATTGGTTGTGAGCACAGAAGCCTTGGTGCCATCATCGCCTTTACCAGAGTGGAATGTATGGCGGCTGAAGAAACGGTCAAGGAGTGAGGATTCAAACCATTTGAGTGATGCTAGGATATGGGGATATGGCAATGTGCTAGCCACCGAGAAGGGAAACTACTTCATGCATTCCAGGTGACAAATTCTCTTCTAAGTTGCAAGAGTTATTGACTGTGTTAATCCACACTATAATGCTCCCGTCTATTTGATGGAGGGCATTCAACAATAAAGGCCTTTTAGAAAACAGAGTGGATATCACACACACACACAGTGCACACTTTTAGTTTACAGTAGGCCTAGAGTGAGGAAAGCATGACAAAACGTGTGGGGATACCACTGATGATTGTGCGCTGAGCATGGAAAGGAGGGCAGAGAGTACAGCCAGTCGAGAGCAAGCCTATCCTGATGATAGGGATTCATCATGTGGATGAGTTGCGCAGGGGAAGAAATATTACATTAATATGGCAGGAAGGATCCCATTGGATTAGCATCAGTTAGAGCAAAGATAGCTAGCTAGACACACAACACATGACGGATTGTGTTCTTGCTTTTGTTCATGCAGTTACTAAATTATTAGCAGAATACATTTCCACTGTGTTCTTTTTCCCTGCTAATTCACTATTCTGTCTGTTCTAACATGTTGCGGTGACTGTGACTGGATGCCTGGAAGGAGGGATCCCCTACTATGTGTTTCTTCTCAAGATTTCTTCCTTGCTGATTAAGGGAGTTTTTCTTGGGTTAAGGGGGGTGTCATAAATATTGGGCCTGTTAAGCCCATTGAGACTCTCATGGTGATTAAGGGCTATACAAATAAAATTGAATTGAATTGAATTGAATGGAATTGAAGGATGTGCGGATAAGGGTGAGAGCTGAATAATGGGACAGAAAACAACATTCAGGATGTTTCAGATTTAATTGACTCGGTTTGTTTTTCCTCTCATACCTGGCATTCTGACCTGGCATGGGGGGGGGGGGGGGGGGGGAGGGGGGGCTTCTTTGCCGAGGGGCCCCCGCCATTGTCCAATAAACAGTGCAATGTGCTGGTTGGGGATATTCAGGTTTGCTTCAAAAGGATCATAAGTGGGTTAGTTTACTGGTGCTGACACGGGCAGGCAAACGCACACAAACACACATGCCTACATACTGTATATTTGATATACATCTACCTCTACCTTTGTCCTTCAGCAACCTCTCCCTCTCAACCAACAACCACACACACACACACACTTGCACGTTTGCACACATTTGCATAGTGCAATGTGCAGATCCATTTAGACTTTTCTTAGCTTGAGTCGCCCCTAAATTTACATGAGGTAAGCATGAATAGTATGGTTATCTGTCCTACTCTCTCGACTGACCTCGTCACTGACCCTATCTCTACAAGTTATATATTTTCCCTTCAAATCTTTTCTCACTAAACAGAGTTTATGGAAAGATCTGCAGGATGGTGCTCATTCAGTTAGACCTTTGATTGATATGACCTTAATTTGCTGATAGTCTCTCTCTCTCTCTCTCTCTCTCTCTCTCTCTCTCTCTCTCTCTCTCTCTCTCTCTCTCTCTCATGTATCTCATTCACTCATTGTTGCAGTGTAATGGAGCTGTCCTGTTTATGGTGGAAACATATTCAAACATATTCATTGGTTAACACGATACTTGGTCAACAGTCTAAAGCAAACCAGGAGTTGGCTCATAAAGCATGCACTTGTGATGTTGTGTGGCCTAATTGACAGTGGCACGTAGCCAATACGTCAATAAACATGTAGGACGTCACGGAAATAAGCTTCTCTTCCCCAGCTGTGCTGTCCCGAATAACATTTTCCAATAAGAGTACTAAAAGATAAAAAAAATCTATTTTGGAGAACAATATGTTGCTGTTGTTGAAGGTATATTCTATTTCACTCAATTTGAATGTGTACAATTTGTATTACAATTTGTAATACGTTATGACTTATGATTAATTTGTTTTTACTATATGACCTTTGAGTTACAAAACCAAGTGGTCAATACTTTCGAAACTTGAACTTGAATGCTAAGGCCAAAGACATGGAATCCAACTCACCTCACTCCCCGTGGTTCAAACTGGGAGACACAATACTAAGCTTGGCCCTGAATCAACCCACTCTGGAGTAACATATCTCTGAGGGTTAGCCAGAGGTAGCCGGGAACTAGCCTATGGACATAGCTTATTGGCATGAGACACCAACAGGGGCTGAGCAAAACAAAAGCCTCCCCAAATAGCACAGTACAGCACTGCTGGCAGGTATTCCATCTGAAACTGGTTTTACCTCTCTGCCCCAAGCGGAGGTATTTGATTCTAGATCCCTTTCCAAAGCCATTGCAGCAATCTTTAAAGGGCGGTTCTCCAGTCTGATTGCCTCCTTATAGTTAACCAGAGAGCATTCCTGTGATGGTTCCATAACATCATATGTGCTGATGTGCCATTGACCGAGCCAGAGAATTCATCTTCGAAAAAGAAAACAGTGTGTGAAAAGATTTACTAATCGACTTTCAGACTGTAGCAGATTTTTTTTCTCAATACTACATTTGTCATTCTTATGTCTCTTAAGCTACTTCAAACCTTTTTGTTTTACTTTTTACTATTTTACTTTTGTTTCCCATCCCAGGTCAATGTTTGAAATATAAATAAACTCCAATGTTCTTCTTACTTTCATCACGCTTGTTTCTCTGTTTGTGTCCCTTCTCCTCTCCAGGCATGACAGCCGAGCTTGTACACTCTGTGGGCTTAAGCTAACCAGAGTTGATTCTATTCATACCATGCATTTAGTGAGAGGAGTTAAGCGCCATGTGGCCTCTTCAGACCAGAGACTGTCTCAGAACCTGGCCTGTAGCCCCATGCCTCTGACCACACACGGCTAAGATGGAGAAGAAACAACGGAGGCAGGATAAAGAGTGACAAATGTGGACTCGAGCAGCATTGTCCAATGAAGGCAAGCAGAGATCAACACCACAAACTTTGTGGAAGGGCGACATTGGTGGAATTCAATGTTCGTTACATATTGTCGACATCTTATGATCACTTCCCAATGACATGTCTTTTGTGGTTTCATTGTGGATATTGACCATCTGTAGAATGTTGCTCTCAGTGATTAGCTTGAGGTGACTTAGCTCTAATGAGTTAGTTGCATTTATCGCGATTATTGAGACCGATGTGTGTGAGAAAGTCACAGTGTGTGTGCATGTTCTCTCTTTACTGCTGCTGTACACCATTATGTGAGTTTATGCGAAGAAGAAACACAAACATACAGTAATAATTGCCAATGCAGCAGCAAGCGGAGTGGCTGAATGGACCTGTAGCAGTATGCATGCTACACTCTAGGGGTTATGTAATGGGTAGGTTTTATCATTATATTTAAATGACGAACTTCTCCTCTAGGATTGATACAAAACTATGTGAAAAAGTAACATAAATCCACCTTTGCCTCTATAGTGCAGAGTGATCTGTTATATTACCAAATTGCTATTTTGTTTCTGTGTGTTGCCCTCACTGTGTTGTCCCCTCTCTCTTTCACCAGCCTTTTACTTTTTAGGCTGGTGGTTTTGAAAGCCGGTTTATTGTAAGGTTTGCAGACAATGATATATGACCATAATGCTCCATGTTGCCATTCAGGAGATTACCCTGAGTGTGTGTTGATGGTTGGTTTAACCTGTGCACATTGATTTATCAATGCACCTGCAAACAGGTGTGAAGTCTCACCCAGCCCCAGAGTCCAATCAGCCTGACTTGGGCCGAGTGTGGCTGCTTAAACCAGCCATATCATCTACACACACGCCACAGTATCTTATGCCACAATGACTTTAAATATTTTTCTGCCTAAAATAACGTGGAATGGGTGGGAACAGATTCCTTGTACATGTCACTTTTTTTGGCCTATAATGTGTTTGTTCTAGCGAAACAATATCTGAAGACATGCATGCTTATACTTGCAGTGCGTGTCTTGAAAGACCTGTACCCATTGGTACAGAAATCAAATCAAATCATTTCTGAAGAAATTATACACTCCACCTCATACTTGATCAACTGCATGCAATTGCTAATAGAAAAACAAACATTTCTTCAAAGACTCTCAATGTCACTCCTTCCACCTCTTCCCACAATCCGGCCCAAAATATCCATTGTTATTTATAATTAATTTCTAAACACCGCTTAGATGCATAGACAGTATTTCAGGAATGCAGGAACCGTCCATTATGCCTGGGCCTAGCTAGTTGTTTTGCCAACCCCTCCCCTCCCAACCTCTCGCGCTAAGCTTCAGAGCTAAGCACAAAGCCAAAGCCCCAAAAGAATTCCCTCGGACTCAGCCATGGACCAGAACACTGAGTTTGTTGAGTGAGAAGGTGAGATTGTAAAATGAACTGTAAAAACGGCCATTGCCTCCAATGCTAGAGATGGCCTGAGATAGACCCAGCTCATTAAATCATTGAATCATGTAGTTGTATTGAAAGTGCTATTATATTAAAGTGATTTGTGATATGATCATGTTCCTGTGTCAACATCACGGCTCTGCATATCCTGATCGGACACACACACGCACGCACGCAAGCACACGCACACATACAAAAAGAGCATATACAGGCATTCCTTTTACCACATAGTAACCCACACACACTGGTCCCAGTGCACAAAGCAGGCAGGCCTGTGGCAGAGTGTGCTGACTAGACAACCTGGATGACAAACTCCCTCTGTTGCCGTTTGACCAACCAACCAATAACCACCATGGCAAAACAAGTCCCTGGCGGACATAACTCTGTTACAAACCACCAAAACTAACGCTGGCTTGTGCATCGTTTGTATGCACTAATGTCTGAATAGAACATTAGTAATTTCCCCAGTAGGACTATGTTTGACTGTTGACGTGTGGGAAATACAGATGTTACTAAGGTCATGTGTTCCCAAGGAATGGTGATAGAGGGAACCATTGCAAGTGTGTGTGTGTCTGTGTGTGTCTGTGCGTGTGTGTGTGTGTGTGTGTGTTACTATTATGAAGTACCTCACGCAACAGTTCTCAAACAGTCGAAGACAGTCTCTCTTGTTATGACTTTGGTTAAAGATGTATCACAGCCACTAAGCTTCTGTGGAGCACAGACACACACACCCACACACACACACACACACACACACACACACACACACACACACACACACACACACACACACACACACACACACAGACACACAGACACACACACAGACACACAGACACACAGACACACACACACACACACACACACACAAACACACACGCAATGGAATCTATCTAACCTCAATCACCAAGCCACTGAGAAGCGGCTGGTTATCTAAGGCCGGGTCTTCCCGTACTCTGTAATAATGGCCAGGCCAGATGAAAACCACACAGGGTTTAAAGAAGAGGGCCCAAACTCCTCTTCATAAGGAATTGATTAGGCTCGAACATCAAAAGAGTGTGCTGTTCACTGCTTGATGGACCAGGCAGTACTGTATGTGTTCATGAATGCACATGGGAGCATACACACACACACATGCATGCATACAAGTGGAAAGCCGACGCGCGCGCGTGCGTGCGTGCGTGTGTGCGTGCTTGTGCTATGGTGTTTGCATGGTTCATGTTGTGTTAGCTTGTTATTATCATCCCGAAGAGATAAACCCGCATCTGAACAGTCTTTAAAAAACTATATTGTGTACACTGCAAGCTAGTTTCTGCCTACACTCACACACAGCCATGCTTCAATACCACAGATGCTAATCACGTCCTATATTTGACTAAGAGGCAGTTCCTTACTCAGAGACTAAAGTGTCAAATCAAGTCTTGGCAAAGAGCACTGAAAAAACAAGTTTATTTTGTACGGTGCTATCGGTGTTGTCATTATTTTTGAGTGTTGAAGTTGTGAAGTTCTCATCTCAAGTGTGGTATATGATGATTAATAATTATATGAAAATTTGTATTTTCTAGTATTGTGATTAAGGTTATGAATTACAAAACACAGTCTGTACCTGTGTGAAACTGGGTATCAATTATCAAACACACTGAATGATTCAAGTATCCTTAATCTCTCCACCATCACCTGTCCTCCTCCTTATGAAGAATGGCTGCAGATAACCAGGATAGCATACCACCACATCATGGTAAAAACCACTGTTGTGGGCTAACACACCCTGTGTCCACCTCATATTGACGTGGTCTTGCAAATCTGTCATTCATGAAACTAATCACAACGATGTGTGAAAATCCATGACATAAAAGCCATAACAGTACATAAAAAAAATCTAATCAAGCCATACGCCCAGCCCAGGGCCATGTTTAAGGCATGTTTTGAAGGATATATATAAAGTGAAACATGATACTCATGGAAATCGTTGAAGATCACAAAGAAGTACAGTATGAAAACAAGATCACCCATTACTGGTAGAACGGGTTATTTCCTATGACTTTACTCAAATGGAAAGAGTTTTAAATCAGAAAGCAAAAGTATATAGTGAAAGAGAAAGCATGTGTTTTATTACAGCAACTGCAGTTGTTTTCTGTTTAAAACCCTTCAGTATCTATAAAACATTTTATTATCCCTTTTTGGCTTTCATATCATTAAATTATGGGTGAAATGTTAGTTGACTCGAAAATATGATATTTTGGAGGTTTTCTACAGTGATTAACTGTACACCCAGATTTTAAGTCTTTTGAGATTGAATTCCTTATGATAGAGTCCCTGATTCTAGTCAACTGATATTGACACTAATGGACAAGAAGGATTAATTCATATTTTGGTTCACCCATCACCCACACAGTGCTAGCGTCCCAAAAAAGTTTCAACACCGAGGGGAATGTGGGGCTTGTGCATGATAGACCATGTGGGGAGACCTCCACAAATCACACATCACTTTAAACTCATGCGCCTTCCAGGGCAACGCTTCTCCTCACATGGGCATGCTCCCCTGTAGTAGAGACGGCTGTTTAGGTTATCCTGATAAGCTATGTGTGGAATTTCCCCTTCTTATTCGATAAATTATGAAAATGTTTGCGTAGTGCAGCAACAAGGCTTGAGGGCATCAGGCGACACATGGAGAGAAGAGTAGCTGGTTCAAAAGATCTTAAATGCTTTGTGAGATGTGAAAAACACAGAACTATATTATTGTCATAATGGCCATTGTTCTTTTTAAATTTTGAATTACATTTCATATTTTGTTTACGTTTCACATATTCAAATCAAAGACCTGACCTCTTTTCAATTATGAAAACCACATAGCCATCCACACCAAACCACATCCGCACACACATATACATATGTGGGCAATATAGTTTGAGCCACACACTCGTATAAGTCTTATTATATGCATTTGCATGTAATTTCCCTCACACTTAAAAACATAATTATCCACTTTGAGGCACAAAGGTAAGACCGCACACAAGCATACACTACAACCATTTCACATAAACAAAACACACACACACACACACACACACACACACACACACACACACACACACACACACACACACACACACACACACACACACACACACACACACACACACACAAAAATGTAACACTGGTTAAAACATACACTTACTGGAAGACTGAGTTAGGCCTCCTGATAGGTTATATTTTGGCTGCTAACATACTTCAGGTTGAATACCAGAAACAGTGGGGAACTCACTGAAATGAAAGAGAGAGGGGACAACACAGTGAGGGCAACACACAGAAAAAAAATAGCAATTTGGTAAAATAACAGATCACTCTGCACTATAGAGGCAAAGGTGGATTTATGTTACTTTTTCCCATAGTTTTGTAACAATCCTAGAGGAGAAGTATGTCATTTAAATATAATGATAAAACCTACCCATTACATAACCCCTAATTGCCTTTGCGGCCATCACTCTATGACATTTTCGACAGAGGGATTCCAGACCTATTAGATATGAATCATGACGAGTGTCATCAAAATGGTGCCAGACCAAAGGGGTCTAAAGAAAGAAAGATGAAAACGGCTGCCTGGATGATCACAGGGTCGAGGGTGGGGAGGTTGTGGTGATTGCAGGCTGGCAAGTGACTCTACAAGACTCTACATCCTTGAAAAGATCATGGCACAATCTACAAATACTTTCGCTCAAGTACTGTTCAACTGTTACAAGTACATTTTTGAGATGCTAAAATGTTCAGGTGCTTACTGTACGCCTACTGAACCTACTGGTTAATTATATAAGGGAACTTGTATTATTATACTCCAAAGCAAATTTTCTGCTTTGTACTTAATCTACCACAAAGTACTGGTTTTACTAAAAGGCTTTTTAACAATTATTAACATAGTATATAGCAAGAGGCAGGACTGGGGAACCACATGGTGACCTCATGGGTGATTGACCCTTGAGGTCATGAAGAGGTCAGGATGGGATGAGGTATGTTTACTTGAACATATTGAAATACTAAATCAAGTATTCAAATATGTTTGCCAGTGTAGAAAGTTTAATTAAATCTTTACTTCCCCCGCTACAAACCTAGGGTGACCAGACGTTTTCTGGGGACATAACCCTGTGGTGGCCTGCCATTTTCTGGAGCTTGGGGCATTTCCCGTCCCTGTTTAAAAAATGTAATTAAATATGAATGTTTTTTTAATGGCAAGGGTTCTAGCTTGCTCATTAATATACAATTTTAGACAGTTGGAAATTAGCTTCAATTGTATTTGATAGCCTGTGAAAAGTTGCTTTCACAATTTTTTCAATGTTCTTCCCCAACTGGTTTTTGTGTCTCATCAATGTTTGTTCCCTTTTTCTTCTGAATATTAATCTAAATGGCACAAGAGGTTGCACCCGCTAACATTATGAGTAAGCATTATTGACTTTGCATGTGTGGGAAGTGCCTGGAGTGCTTTGAGCTCTTTAGTCAGGCTCTATGACTCTATGAGTCACTATCTGTCACTGAACCTTCTATGACCTTGTCTTGCTGGAAGCTATTCTCAAACACCTGAGTCCTATTAATAAACACAAACAGAAATAATGTGACTTAGCCTACATAAATAAGCTGACTGTCAAACACACTTTCTACAAGCATGCATGTAAACAAACACACACACACACACACACACACACACACACACACACACGCGCGCTGACACAGGTGTGACACAGACACATCCACTTGCATGTACAGAAACGCACACACACCCACGTGCTTATGCACAGACGTGCACAATTGCACATGCATGACTTTACTGACTGTTGAACACACTTTCTACAAGGATAGATCTTCACACACACACACACACACACACACACACACACACACACACACACACACACACACACACACACACACACACACACACACACGCGCGCTGACACAGGTGTGACACAGGTGTGACACAGACACATCCACTTGCATGTACAGAAACGCACACACACCCACGTGCTTATGCACAGACGTGCACAATTGCACATGCATGAGTTTACTGACTGTTGAACACACTTTCTACAAGGATAGATCTTCACACACACACACACACACACACACACACACACACACACACACACACACACACACACACACACACACACACACACAAAAACAGCCTGTTTATGGGATAGTCTACTCTATTGGAACGTTTTCCCACTTTTTTGCAATTTCTAATTCAACCTCCAAATCCGTGCATCTGCAGTGGGCAACCCCTACCACGGCCACGTGACCCGCCTCCTAGCAACAGCGTCCAACAAAACAACCTTGCTGCTGATTCAAACCTAACATGGTTAACAAAAGCAATTCGACTGTTTATTACCCAAATCTCTAATCCGATGGCCGGCATGGCAGAAAAAGGAACGGTGAAAGAGACGATACAGATATTTGCTCGTGTGAAACCCACCCGGGAGGAAACAAGTAAGGTAAGTTGGCCAACGTGGTCGATAGTTTGAAACACCTGAGCGGCGGAAACACCTCAACATCCACAAATACAGTCATAACACGTGAACAATCCAACACTTTTGACCTTATATTGGTTAATGGTAAATGGACTGCATTGATACAGCGCCTTTCTAACCAGTGGCCAGTCAAAGCGCTTTACCATATTGCCTCACATTCACCCATTCACACATCGGCGACGGAGTCAACCCTAAAAGGCGACAGCCAGCTCGTCTGGAGCAGGTAGGGTGAGGTTTCTTGCTCAGGGACACCTCGACACTCAGCTAGGAGGACCCGGGGATCGATCGAACCAGCAACCTTCTGGTAAACCCGCTCTACCTCCCCACATGCCGCCCCCCTTAATAATGTCTAGTTCTAGTTCACTGCATTTTTTTGCGTTCAGTGTTCAGAAGTCCTAGGGATGCACAGCAGGTGAGCGCCCTGAGGTGGTAACGTCCCGTCTGTTATGCGGTACCTCTTAACAAGCGGCAGGTCCTGACGATAACATCAGATCTGATGCCAGTGATTCAGGTGGCATCCGGACACTATGTAAAAAACAAACAAACATAGGGCGGGGGATCTTAAACATATGTTTCAAGGCAACACATGACAGATATGAGGGTTCAATAATGCCCAACCTCTTCTCCGCCCTTAGGGGTGAAGTGAAAGCGTATTGATTCTGTCTTCTGTCGTTTGTTTTCTTACTCCCGGAGGAATGGTTTGGGCTCTATTGAGTGGAAGTAATTTAAGGGCTTGTCTGTCTAAACAGGGCTTGTCTGTCTATCTAGTGCACTGAATACAACTTTTCATTCACTTTATTTAGTTATGATATTACAAATGTATTCTTTTTTTTTTGGACGAATGTATATGTATAAATACTTCTGAATGTAGTCTATATCCACGAATATCCAGCCCTGTGTCAAGGTCTATTGACTACCATATTTCAGCTTGTTGAGGTTGTTGCAGTAATATATAGCCGCATGGCCACCATGCAATAGCACCCACAATAGAATACACTTTTCTCCATTCTTTGGTCAAGAAGAATCTATCTATACTCCCAGACTGTTATTTGAGCCTGCGCTGTTACACACCACAGATACACACAAAAACATACACATGCACTATTTCCACATGCATGCATTCCTTGCTGCAATACAATTCATCCACACTCACCACTTTGCAAAAGTAGAATTAATGAGGTCTGTTCACTGCTAAATAAACATCCATATGGTGCACATTCTCCGAATAGGATTAAATCAACGTTATTCAGGCATACATATCATATCATAACAGCATAATCTAAAAACGACTTTATACTGCAAATGTATTTATATTCATTTGAAATGGTCTTGCATACCATGCAAAACAAATGATTTGCGTTTGGATACATTGTTTTAGAGGGAAAAGCATTACGTAAACATGGCTTGAGTCCCTATGTTTGACTGTTCTCTCTGGCTCCCTCAGGTGTACTCTGTGAACAATGACGAGGCAGCAGGTGCTTCTGTGGAATTTGTGGTGCCCAAAGACCTGGGGGATGGTTACGTTAACAACAAACTGGAGAACTACAAATTTAGGTCAGTTTTGTTTTGTTGTGGTCTACTCACTCTCTCTCTGAAATATAGCTGGGTGTAACGCAGACTCCAAGTTAAGTTTGCCAAAAAATTGGATAACGCTAGTAAAAAAACCGAAAAGACAGCTTTGAAAAAAACAAGTTGGGTGGTTCTGGAGTCGTTTTCGCACAAAGGAAGGGGGTGTGTAGCAAACTAAGAGGGTAGTGGCTGTGTAAGTACTCTTTCCCATGAATAATTCATCCAGCGAGCCTGTCATAGAGAGGCCAGAACATCTGTTGGAGGCTGGTGGTGAACAGTGGAGACGTTCACTGGGCAAGGCCCCTGGCTGCCACACAGCCCTACGTTCACGCAGAGGAAGTCAGACGCAGGGGACACCGAAGGCCCTCGGAAAGGCCACAGGCTCTTTAAAAATAGTCAGCCGGAGGTTCCCGTGTGTCCCTACGCTATCGAAAATAAAATGTCCACATTTAACAATTTCCTACTTCCATCCGTCTTCTCATCTTCTTCCGTGGTGGAATAATACATTGCAGGGTGTGCCTGGCCTTTAAGGGCCCAATGACTAAAGAGTTCCTCTCCCACTTAGGAGTGGCAATGAAGCCCTGCTCTGTGTTCTTGTTCTGTGGTTAATGCTGTTTGACATTGGAGCTGAACCAGCAACATGTGGTTCAGTTAAATATTATGGTCATAGTTCCCAAAGTAAAATTATTGGAGTAGGCTGTATGTCATTTTCTCCATGGAATCGAGGGAAGTCCATTAAAGAGAACCCAACCCCACCAACACACCTGTTTGAATCAGGGGACTCCCTTTAGTTCAAACACATGCAATTTTCGTGCATGACATCTGATTGGCTGAAATGGTTACCTGGTTACATGCAGGAGGATTGAAGGTACGTGTCACAGGGGACCCCTACCCCAGAGCAAAAAATATCCTATTAGCATGTTTTAAAGGCGCGGCCAGAGGGGCTCTGTTCTCCTTTAAATGAAACTCACCTCTTAAACAACTTATTTTAGATGAAAAGTTATTTAGTGAGTTACTTTGTAGAAGCTATGGCTTGATTCTGTTTCACATCTACACTTGATTGCCTAAAGTCGGAAAAAACACAAGATGGCATGTGGTCTTAAATTTGATGTTAGCCCTTCATGGGTTCAAACCATACTATTGTATGAGTTACCCGTTATCTGCCGTTTATGGCTTTGGGTTACATCGATCAAACATTATGGTTCCCCCCTCCCCCCACCCTCCATCATTGTATTAAGTGGGAGTGTATTGGGCAAGAGAGAAGAATCCTGGATGGCATCTCCCTGAATGAAAAGAAAAACACTTTTTTTCTTAATTTTGATAGTCGGTGGGGTCTAGCTCAAACAAGGGGTTTGGTTTGGCTTTAATTGGCTGGCTACAATGAAGTAGTGAATTATTATGAGGAACTGCTCACAAATACATTAAACAGTCAAGTCAGTTCAGTTGGACATTTGTGTGATCTTTTATTTGACATCTAGGTTCCGGAGGGTGTTCGATCAAACTGCTGGTCAAGAGGAGATCTTTGAAACCATTGCTCAGCCAGTGGCAGACAGGTAACGTTGGTGTGTCTTTTGTTTTTCATTCGATTTGTACCTCAATGTGTCTTTTGCCCACAAACCTCCCTATCTCTGACTCAGAAAATGTAACTCAAGTGGGGCAGACCCATATCCACTGGTCCTCTGTCAGTGGTGGCCTAGGGCAAGACCACACATATTGTACAGGCCTGCCTGGTTGATGGCAAGACAGTAAAGCTTGAGCTTACTGTAAAGTGGAAATGGAAGGAGTCAGTGATTTTATTGTTCTTGGCCCCACTTTCGACAGTCAAAACCACTAAGTGGACTGGGCATACGTCTGGGGTGGCACACTCTGACATCTCGTCTCAGTACAGCAGCTGCTCACCGGGCTAGGCGATGGGGCACCACATGCTGAGTGCTAGTCCTAGTAAACAGTCTTGTCCTGTAGCTCAAGAGGTCCAGCTTATGCTTTCTACCCATGCTTGTCGTGATTCAACAGCGCCGTATGGACTAGTTGAATCAGCCCAGTGAAACATCTGGGGGTGGGAGGTGCCTATTGAACCTCAAGTACCCTTCCCACCAGTTTCTAGCCCCAAACTCAGGAAAAGTGCGTTCTTTGTTTATACTTTTTGAACAACCAAATACTGACCATCCACAAGGCCTCACCGTGGCACCATGGCACCGTTTAGTGTTGCAAGATTGTTATGGTTTGACCGCAGTTCACACTTGGTTTCCACTCGGTTTCCACTCCCATCCCAGCGACAAGAACTGTAGTGGTGCTTGACAAAGGTTTGCCCCTGCCCAGAGGTTAGTCTAAATTAAGATGTACTTCTGAGAGGGAGAAACACAGCTGAGAAGAGGGGGGAATTTAACTTGTAATTTCCTGTGATCAAATGGTGCTTTTGATTGTACCATGTTTTTTCTCTCCCCCCCCCCCACCCCCCTCATTACTATGTGGACTTTTTGTATCAGACCCCACAGACTATATGCACTATCGCTATTATGGGATATATATATAAACATTGTGAGATGTTTCTAAATCAACTGTCTTAGGAGGATTAGGATAACTTTGACCTAACTTAGTCTTGTTTGCTATCTTATGATCTCTGTGATCTTTGCAAAGTCAGCCTTCTTTGAACAGGCAAGGCAACCTCTTTGTTGTAGCAGATGGTTCACATGACGACCTGGAGTCACAGTTTAGCATTGTCATTGATCAAGATCTTGTGGTTCTTTTATTTTGACTACGTTGTCCATAGCCCTGAAGGGGTACAGGTGTTTTATGTAGTCAGGAAGATACGAGAGAAGAGATAGTTTAACATTACTTCATTACATGTCAGGTCCTTGCATCCTTTTGAAGGATGCAGGTTCACGTAGGGCAGAAGTAATCGAGCCTTGATTATCCAAAGCACGGACAAAGTTATTCTGGGTGTTCAGATCCTGTTTCCTACTGCAATGTTTCTTTCAAAGAATATGAAAGCAATAGGCCTGTCCCCCAGGCCTTGTGTCCTTGCCGCAAAGGGTTTTGAGATTTTCAAAGGCATTTTAGTTTGTGTTTACATTCAGCAAAATTATACAAGAAGCTGGTTTCCCGTCATTCCCGTTTGATTTCATGGTGTAATTCGGCCTTTGTTGATATTGGAATTGTACCAATGACAGTAGCAAATGTGGGTTGCAGTTATCAAACCAGAATCTAAATTGGATTGACAGACAATGATTTTCCTAAAGCCCCCGTTGTCAAGAAACATTCAGAGTCTAGTCAGTAATCATTTTTAATAACAGCATTTTGACTGCCATGGTATCAGCCGTCTGTGGAGGCAGAAAGTCGTCTGTTCCCTTTGGTGCAACCAACATTACGCCCGTCAGCTCGTAATGTTGGAAAAACATAGATATAGATATTACATAGATGTATCAATAGATAACAAATGGAGGTCGGAAAGGGTTCCACTTACCGCATTGCATCCCCCTTAACCTATTCAACAACCTCCCCAGATAATGCTAGACTGGAGAGTTAGCCTGAATTGCAATCCTTTTCTTCACACATTGGCTGAATCTGGAGGGTGACCGAAATCAATGTCTGGGAAATTTCGGAAAAGGAACATGTGCACCTTCTATTCTGTGCATGTTGAGGTCAGGACTTTCTCTTACAAGCAATGTTGGCCATCCAAGGTTGTTGTCACAACAACCTTTGGAGACTTTTTAAACTTTTCTTTTATTTGACTCCTACCAGAAAAACTTTTAGGCTGGACTTGTATGCCTCCACAACACACGCACACGCACACACACCGCACACATAACCGATAATTCTTGAAACCAAAAATCTGCTCCGGTACCCTTGACCAAGCGTTTTCCAGTCTCCAGGAAGGCTGATGTGTAAACAGGAACAAGCATTGGGAAACGCCCATGCCCGAGCAGCCCATGTCCAGGCCGCATCATTAGCGTTGACATTAAAGCTAAACACTGACTCCATGGCTACTTCACTGGCACTGCGAATCACCGCCATGACTCATGGCGCGGATTAAGTGGCTTCCAGGCGGGCCGTCCAAGTCAGGAAAACACGCCTTTTTATCAAATCTGACAGAAGTTTTTTGGTTTCCCTGCTACACTCGTACAAGCGGGGTGTGGAATAGCATAGCGCAGAATAAGGGAAAGCCGCGCACCACTCAACTACTGGGTTGGTTGGTCCACGTTGCATTAGAAATAACTGGAGCCCTGGATCGTGTGTGTGTGTGTGTGTGTGTGTGTGTGTGTGTGTGTGTGTGTGTGTGTGTGTGTGTGTGTGTGTGTGTGTGTGTGTGTGTGTGTGTGTGTGTGTGTGTGTGTGTGTGTGTGTGTGTGTGTGTGTGTCATGAAAAATACGAGGAGATGATATCTGTTTGATTGAAATTGTCGAGAGAGAGAAACAAGCAGGGATTCTCCCCTTTACATTTTAGGGCCTTTAGCAGACGGTTCACACACGCAATCACACACCAGCCATGCAACGCGACATCCAGCTTGTCAGAAGCGGTTAGGACGAGCCGAGAATCAAACTAGCAACCCTACGGTTATGGGTTACCTCACTCTACCGCCTGAGCAAGGCCAACCCCTTTCAATAAAGATAGGCAACCTTAAAGCGGCCAATCTCGCTTATCAAGCAGCAACACCAGCCCACATTAGCAACACAACATGTTTCTCCTATGACATCTAGTGTGGTACTGTGTTGCTCACCTCTCTGACGTATGGGCTCAGAGAAGGCCGTGTGGCACTTCAATGGCACAATGTTTTTTATTTTTTTTTATTTTACATTGTTAAAGGTTTCTTCTTCACATAGCATGATGACTACTAGCCTGGCAGGTGCACTGAGTGCTCGGCACACCACAAAGTGCGTATGTGGATGCTGAACTCCCAGAGGACCAGAGTCAAGTTCATCTGGTTCATTCCAGATATTTCAAGATATTTACTATCCTTTTCCACAGTGGAAGGAAAAAAACACAACATCACTCTGCAGCTTTCAGAACAATTTCCGCAGCCCATATTATTTTGTTCTATTTGTTTGTGTGCCAAATGTGTGTGTTCCTCTGTGTCAGAGTGTTGGCCGGCTACAACGGCACCATCTTTGCCTACGGCCAGACGAACAGTGGGAAAACCTTCACCATCACCGGAGGGGCTAGGAGCTACGGCGACCGTGGGATTATACCCCGCACCCTCTCCTACCTGTACCAGCACATCATTCAGGTCAGCACCCGAGCTTGGATGGCTGATTAAGTTTCAGTGGGTTTCAGACGAATTAACCCTCTTGTGATTTCAACACTGCGTCTTCACAGTGAGGAATCTTCCAAGAATGATGCGTCGGACTCACTTTAAGGGACCTTAAAAAAGAAATCATGTACTCAGAGAGAGCTCTTGCAGAGCTTCTCTCCATTCAGCAGATCTGAACCTGATCCTGCTTACTTATATATTCACATTATATACATTATTCATTGAGCAGACAAAGTAAGGTGAGGTGGAGCAAACCAAGCACAATACCCGTTATGTTCTTTTGTTCCTAAAACTCCTGCTGTTTGTGCAACAATCCAAGTGCTCTGTTGCCAAACTATTGCTCGGTGAGCCTCAAGGACCAATATTCTAGACAATGGGGAGAAAAGGAGTCTTTGAAAGAGAGCTGGGAATCCTATTTGATGTGCGTGCTCTGCAGCTGTTTGCCACATGCAGCACAAAGCTTTATATGACCGTTTGAGGAAATGGTTTGATTTATTATCTGGTTGATGATGTGCTGTGTGTCTAAAATAGTTGGATTTATACCTTAATAAAGTCACCTTTCTCAAAATACTCTGAGATTACTTGTAGTGTTCCTTTTGCTTCTTTCCATTCAAGTGATTTAGTGTAAACTTTACTGCAATAACTGATTTCTACTAGTATTTTTTTTTGTATGAAAATCACCCATAGCAGATGCTTTATCGAAAGCCACTAACAATAATGTATACACATATATACGACAAAGTCAACCTTGCAAGTTTTAGACTCACAGCTTTAGTTTGAATGCACTGTAAACGATTGTCCCCATCGTTATAGGACAGCACCATGGTCTACACCACCCACATCTCCTACCTGGAGATATACAACAATGTGTGCTACGACCTTCTGGACCGCCAACTTGAAGCATGCAGGCTAGAGGACCTACCGTCAGTATTTTATTATGCTATTCTTTTTTCACTTTTTTATCTCCATTAAGAATTTCTGAATTTATCTTGGGATCAATAAAGCATCAATCTATCCATCCATCTATCTATCTATTTATCAGTATATTAGCCCTTGCGGGGTATAAACATATCTATACATTACAACGTGACATATATAATCGCGTTGAAAATGGATCACAGTTAGATGATCTTCAACCCAGTGCATGACAGCGAATGCTTTGCATTTTGGTCAAAAATAAAGATCCCTGCTAGCACCGTTGTTCCACTGTATTCATGTAGCCCTATCCTTGAGCAGGTCAGGGGCAGGGCTACATGGCACAGGCGTCGCTGTGCGGTCAAACAGGGAGGCCACACGGCTGGTATTTACCGTACGGCTGCTGACTGCCCGCTGACATAATCACGGTGTCGGGACACCAGTGGCTGTGGCCGACCCCGGGCCTCTGCCACCGGAGCGGACTGCAAGCTGATTGTGTACGGAAGCATTTATTGTGGCCATCCACGGCTGCGTCCTTCAGAACACTTTCGGCTGGGTTTCTTCTTGTGTTTCTGTTGTTTTTTCTAACCCTGTGCCTTCCTTTCTTTCGTTCTATGGCTTTGTATGTTCTTTCGTTCTTCCTTCTTTCCATCCACCTTTTGTTCCTCCTGTTCTCCCAACCTCAGCCTCTCCCTTTTTCTGGGTTATATTTGCAATCTTCTGAAATTAGATTTTGGATTGAAAGCGTTTGGTATATATATATATATTTTTTTTTTCATGTCACCATCACAATTTATAACCTTGATTTCTATTTATTTTTAAATTCTAAAGTTGCTTCTCTCCTTATGCGACAGATTGAGCCTGAGGCTTCCATTGCCACAAATGACAGTCTTCTGGAAATAGACAGGGCCCGTTGTTGACCATGTTGTGGCCACGCTTGCTGATTCAAGGAGAAGCTGTGGCAACTGTCAAATCTGGCATTTCCCTGTCCGTCTGTTTCACCTCTCTTTTTTTTTTTTAGCCCTCCTCTCCGGCTTTTCCTTCCATTAGCAACATTCCGATTTGGCTTTCAAATGGTGGACCCAAAAATAATATAAACAATGCATAAATAATATACACTGTTCTGCAGAAACAGCTTGATCAGGCACCGGAGCTCCGGCACTCTATTGAGACTATCGATTGCCCGCCTCTCCCTTAGCATGTGGTGGAGATGTTTTGAAGATGTTTTCCAGGCCTTCTCTCTGTCTGCACGTCAGCGGGAGAGCTTGGGAGGTCTGACTGTATGTATGGCAGCATCACACACAAACCATGTGTCCTGCATTGACACCCACAGTTTCCCCGTGATTCCCGATCGTGTGATTCATTGTCTCTTTTTTGATACAGAAATTGACATTTTAAAGGTTATTCCCATCACCTGAAAATGGGGACAAAAAGAGATGCATATGGGACAGAATTGACATTCGTCTGAGAAATGTTAATGACGTTTTGTTCAAACCATTCCAGAGTCTATCTTGTCTTTGTTACTCACAGCTGTTCTCCAGTGTATGTGTGTGTGTGTGTGTGTGTGTGGGGGGGGGGAGGGGATGGCCTTAGTTGACAACAGAAGGCAGTAGCCACACAGGTTATAGCATTTTCGCTTCACTTTAACCTAAAGGATTGCAGCCCAACTCCCATGAATATTTTCGGAGAGAGCTGAAGATTGCTTCATAAAAGTGAGCCCCGTTTACTACCGAGCTGTGATTCCCACCCTCCAGACGGATGGAGAACATGTGTCCAACAGAGCTCGTATCGAGCCGCACACAGGGCTTGTTTTGGGACTGAGCACTGGTTAAGGTGTGCATTGTCATCCATGGTTAAGCAGTATAGATTGGCCTGCCTTTCATTGTAGAAAATTTTAACGATGACTAAAAAAGTGTACAAAATAAATCTTTAAATGTTTATCGAAAATGTTTAAGCTCAGGATATAGTTATAGTATTATAGTTATAGTATTCTGACATAATAACTGTATCTGATTATTTTCTGATTTCTATGGTTTCTTTTCAGTACGGTAACAATCATGCATGACTCTGAGCAGAATATCCAGCTCAGGAATCTGTCCATTCAGCAGTCGGCCAATGAGGAAGAAGCCCTGAATCTTCTCTTCCTGGGTGACACTCATCGTATGACTGCAGAGGTAAGTGGAAACATCGGCCTTCTGGAAAACATCAGCATAATACTTCTATAAAACCTTTTTAATCCTCTGAGGGAAATCACGTATGATGGTAAAGTACTGGCCAAATGGAAATTAGCCTGTGCTCATATTGAAGACATCTAAAGAAATATACATTATTACCCGTCCCATGAGATCAATCTTACAGTACTTTTGAATTGTTCTGTAATATAATCTTTTTTTAAATAATCTTTTTTCCCTGGTAAAACCCATTGCCCCTACTATAATTGACTGTATATGCTTGAGTGGTTGTTATGAATGCGCTTGCTCCTCTACTTTCCAAACAGATTAGAAATCTGTGTGTTCGGTCGAGGCCCTGCAAAGTTAGGTTTGGGACAGTTGTGTTCACCTTGTTTACGGTGTATACCAGTCAGTTTATTTGTGGGTATATAAAAAACAATGAGGCGAGTCATCGGTTTTGAATCACAGATGGGCATCTTTTTTTACATTTTGGTTGACTACTGCAAATTTGTTTCAGTTTAATGCGGTTGGAATAGTCCTGCCATGAATTGAAGCCACCCTGAACCAAATAGTTGTGTTTTGGGCTTCTTGTAAACTTGTCAGTGCAACTTGCTCAGGGTTTTCCGAGCTTTTGAAACCAATCCCGCAGCGTATATCATGATATTTCACCTCAAGCGTCACTTATCTACCAAATGCTTAATCCCTTCAGCTAAAACAATGTCAATACTGTCCGAAACCTTACTACCAAGAGGACCAAGAGGAGCACTGGGATTGACCATCACTGTCCAACCCCAGGGCATTTTGTTCCCGGACAAAAACACACTCCCTGCTTGTTACATAAGACTATTGACCAAAGGGTTCTCAGTGCCTAGAGGTCCAGTGGGGAATCCTCCGCAGCCCACGCCTTACTGATCTGTGAAAACAACTCCCACCCCGTGGAGCTCTGGGGAGGACGTTGGGGGACAATCTGGGCTGAAGCCTCTTCCCGGGGGACGTGCTCCTGCAACCAGAGACTCCTCTCGTTGTTTGCTCAGGACGTGGGTGTCGAGGTCCACGCGGAGGAGACAGAGGAGCAGCCACACTTCAGTGTGTCATCAACGATTCCACACGGACGTCCAATGGACCTTGGTGCCGGATCGTTTGTGTGTTTACTGCTTTCCAGGTGGAGGGAATCATGAGCACATTTTTTCATTGAATTTCTTGCTAAGGGACTCCTTGAGCCTCCTTCCTCCCCCTCCTCCTCCTCTGATGTATTTTATTGGAGAGGAATGACATCTTCTGAACCTTCTTCTAGCCTCCCCTGGAGACACTTCCACTCATCTGGTTATTCCTTTATCCTTCATTGTTCATCCGCCCTCCTGTTTATCTTTCACCTCGTCCTGGACCTTTTCCTCCGTCCTACCCACACGATATCTAGCCGTGTGTGTGTGTGTGTGTGTGTGTGTGTGTGTGTGTGTGTGTGTGTGTGTGTGTGTGTGTGTGTGTGTGTGTGTGTGTGTGTGTGTGTGTGTGTGTGTGTGTGTGTGTGTGTGTGTTATCATGTTTGACCTTGATGTCTCACTCCAGTGGAGAGGTGCATTTGACCATAAAGTAGGCTAGCCCATTGTTCTTTTAATTAATTCTGCATATTTTGTTTCTAGTATGATTGGGCAACTAGTCTTTAAAGCATATATAATTTGTACATAAACATGCAGGAAAGGTATTATGGGCAAGTTTAAAATCGTCATTTAGTTGATGAAAATCCCAAGACATCTGTTTTACTACAAGTGCGAAAAACACATGATTGGCTGCTGAGAGAATTTCACAACAATGGCATTTTTGATACAAACTGACAGCTTTAAGCTTTTTTTGCTGTGTTGCTACATTTGCTCCAAATACTGTTCAGCATTTGTTTAAAGTGAAATTCAACTACATACGCCATGGACCAAACATTTCATCAAAGAACTAATTGGAGTCAGCCCTATAGGGCTTGGTAAAGTTGACCAGTTAATGGAATTGAACAGGTTGTTGCTGTTGCTTTGGGGCTTGATGTACGCATGGGGAATCTATTGACTTACTGGCTGGAAAACTACTAAATAAACAAGGGCAGGGGTGGATTTCAATACTTTTCTCGTGTTGGAAATAAGCAGTCAGTCATAGCCATTTGTGCCCCAATTGCAACCAAAGCTTTTATAAAATGTATTTCCTTATCTTGATCAATTATCAAGCCTCCCCTAAGTAGTCATTGTTGTCTTCACCTCAGGCTATGAGTTACTGGTGGACAAGTGAGGGGTGGTGAACAATTAAGGGAACCTGGAAGAAGGAAGGAGGAGACGGGGGCGGGTAAAGATACCGAATAATCTCTCATGAGCTGTCGAGACCTTTGATAGGCTAGAGCTGCTTGCACAATAAACCCAGCCGCAAGTCAAGGATTGAGCCCCACTTATAAAAAGTGTTCTTCGGCATTGTGTTTTGTATGCCTGATCTTCTCATGACGGCAGGGGAATAGAGCCAATCCTGCATCGGTGATCATTGGCTGAAGACCATTTGTCTCAATATATATGAAAGACATATTTTAATTCATCAAAGGATAATGTGAGATACACGTTTCATTATGTTTCATTATGCAAATAAAAAGCAAACGCCGGTCACAATACTTGTCCATCCCAACCAGAAATTAAAGGACATTTAGCTGCTGTTGGAGGGTTTGGACAGGGTTTCCCTTTCTCAGCATAAGTTACCCCACCACCACCATTACCACCACCACCCTGATGATGCTTGTTTTGTTTGGGGGGGGAAAGGGATGTGCGGGATGAGTCACAGGAGACTATATATGTCTCTGGTGCCTCACCCGGACTTCTACTGTTACATAGAAACATCTGAAGATCAACCCCCAGTGTCGCGGTCAAACAGTCTACATCTGTTTACTCTTATTGGTCACACATGCTCATGGCTTTGATCTGGTCAGAACAAAACCCTGGATGCCAAAAATAGTCACTCTAATACGGAAAGTACCTTGGACAAAGAATAAGAATTCCTTCAACTGTCAAACAGAAATAGTATGGTGTTCGTAAGTTTGATCATTATCCTTGTTACACATTTCTGCACAGCACATGAGAAAATGACGTTCCTCTGCTCTTTAAAGAGCCAGTGAACCCAAGAGTATATAATGATTGTCAACATAGTAATCTGTTCCATTTGATCAGTTGCTGTAATGAGTCCCCAATTTAGAATAATAAAAGGGGTAAAATCCTGTTTTTTTCCAACTCCCTAAAACACTATGTGAAAGTTGCGCTCTGCTGTGACGCAGGTGGCGTTCTTCTCCTGACGTCTGAATGCTTTTTTTAGAGGCACTCAGACCTACGCCAAGACCAAGAGGCACCGGTGGCGCGCTGTGCGTGGAACGTGTGGTATAACATCAAGGTGTGTGTTTTTATTTAATTCTACTACCTTTCAATCTTCGCCTCGTCCCACAGACCCTCCTGAACAAGGCGTCCACGCGCTCCCACTGCATCTTCACCGTGTACCTGTGCGGGCGCCAGCCGGGCTCCGCCACTGTGCGGCGCTCCAAGCTGCACCTGGTGGACCTGGCCGGGTCGGAGAGGGTCAACAAGATGGCCCTGGGGGGCCAGCTGCTGACCGAAGCCAAGTACATCAACGTCTCCCTGCATTACCTGGAGCAGGTAGCCGGAGGATTCTTAGAAAAAAGGCGTGATACCCATTATTTATTTGCATGTGTCCTTTTATATTATATAGTATATAGTATAGTTGAGATTTATGAAGATGGGAATATTTTGAGCATATTGTAGAGGTAGAAAATGTATACATAAGGCAATAATGACCAATTGGCTCAATGTTGGTGGGTAAAAGAAAGAATTCAGCCAAGAACAGAAGAAAAATCTAATCCAAATTAGTTTATAATGAATGTTATGATATGCCTACATGTAGCTGTAAGTCATTCCGATATTCCCTGTTCCAGTCTACATTAATCAAACACCCTCTTCCTGACATAAATATAACTTAATTATGCATTAGGAGAATATGCTTAACACATTTTCAGTTCTGCCGTGATTCAACTCCAGATCCATAAATCCCAGCCATAATAACTTCACTTTGATTTATGGTAATCCAAACATCGATATCTGTCACAAAGACGTGTTGGAAAACATAACCACACATGTCTCTATTGCATATCATTATGATGCAATCATGATGGATCTTTTATTATACATACGGTATATGTTATTTCATTTACATCCGTTCTCTCGGCCACTCTTTCCTTTCAAATGTTGTATTTACAACCCTTTCCAGGTTATCATTTCGCTGTCGGAGAGCCGCGCCCACATCCCCTACAGGAACTCCCTGATGACCTCGGTGCTGAGGGACAGTCTGGGGGGCAACTGCATGACCACCATGATCTCCACCATCTCCGTGGACAAGACCAACCTCAAAGTAAGGACGCACACCACCCACCATCGGCCCCTTTCCAAAGAAAGCTCACGGATGAGTAATAATACGAACTGTCGTTTAGCATAGAGTTTATGAAGGGCTAAATTGGCGGGAGCTGTAGCGAAAAGCTAAGTGCAGACGATTACAGTCAATACGCAACCAATTTAATTTTCGAGCTTTAAATACATGCAAAATCAACATCAATAAAAAATGGCAATTATGACTACAACAAACTGCTACTAACAAGATGACATCTGCTCAGATTTAAATTCCTTTTTATTAGTACTTAATTATTTAACTGATCAAATTAATGAGTTGATTGACCCCTGACCCACACACCTACCAACCCGTACTCCCACTGCTGTCTGGTGTGTCTGCTGTAGGAGTCCATGTCCACATGCCGCTTCGCACAGCGCGTGGCTCTCATCAAGAACGAGGCTGTGCTGAACGAGGAAGAGGACCCTGTTCTGGTACAGACACACACACACACACACACACACACACACACACACACACACACACACACACACACACACACACACACACACACACACTAGACAAATCCCCAGACACACACACACCAGCCTTCATACCACAAGGCAGTGACGTAATCTACCATCAGTTGCCCCCGCCAGAGTCTGCTCATGGCTTCCAGACCTGAAGCTGATCAGTCTGTATTAAAAGAGAGGATCCATTGGTTTCACTGAGCGTAACCCACCGTGTCCTCAAGAAACCCGCCCCCTATCCCCCCGCCCTTCCATCCATCCAACCCCTTTTTACAATCCTCTTCAATGGGTTCTGTTCCAATCCCAGACGGGTCGGTTCCAGTGATTGGCGACAATGGCCGGGCTCCATGTTTCCATGAGCTGACGAGCCCGTCCGTCGCATGCTATTTACACCGCCCTCACGCTCTGTTAGCATTCTGCCTCCCTCTTGTTTACACGCCCCGCGACTCTGTTATGGCAGGTCCTATCCCAATACCTCAAGACTCCTCTGAGCTGCACCCAGCACCAGATGAGTTTGTATATGCATGTCGAACACACACACACACGCACACACACGTGTATGTACACACACACACACTTGTAAATACACACACACACACACACACACACGCACAGGCACACACACCGGCACACGCACTGACACATGCATGAAGACACTTGCGCACACACACATCCAATGTACAAAACGCACACACACACCCACATGCTTATACACAGACGTGCACATGCATGAATGTACGGACGCAGTCACACGCAAGCACGCGCTGACACATGCATGCCCGCACTTGCGCACAAGCACACACACATCCACTTGTATGTACAGAAACGCACACACACCCACGTGCTTATGTACGGACGTGCAAATAAATACATGAATGTACGGACACAAACCCACACACAAACCATTCATATACAAACACGGAGAGACAGACAGACAGACAAAAAGACAGACACGCATGGACATACACACACAAACACACGCACGCACATAAGTCCCCAGCACACACAGAATGGAAGCATTTATGAACGTACTGGCAAACTTTCAGTGCTTAAAACAAAGTCAGACTGAACAAAAAATGTGTGATCTTTACTTCAGAGGTCTCGTATATATTTCTCTCACATGCCTTGTATGACTCAAAATGAGATTTATTTCCTCGTGGTAATGCTGTGTGAGTCGTGGTCGAATCACGTCACAATGGAGGTCGTAACAGCAGGACCGACTTAAATAGGGGAATTACAAGGTCAGTTACCAGTAGCCACACTTCATTAAACACCTATTCCAGCGCCACGTTTGTAGGGAGGAGAAACGCTTCGCTCACGTTTCACTGGTGTTTCACATTTCAAGCCATACTCAAACTGCAGTGAGCAATGCATCCGCGGACTCAGACTGTGTCAGATTCTACCGCTGTGCTTCGGCCAAAAAAAAATAAAACGTGACCAAACAACCGCCACCGCGACCCCGATCTCCAGGCCTCTCCTGGAGAGACTTTTCTTGGCACGCCAGGAGATATTGAGTCGCCAGTCGTCATCATCATTATACCCTCTCCTGATCCTCCAACACGGGCCCGCCGTGCCCGGGGGCTGCTACTGTGTAGCTGCACGGGGGCTTGGCTGTTCTACTTGCAAACCCTGCAGAGGTATTTTTAAGAGAGTCTGCGGCCTCGACCAGTAATTGTGCCGGTGTCTGGCAGCTTCCCGTTCGGGTCCGGGCCCGGTTACGGCTGTAGGCAAACCGTTAAGCATTCACGGGCAAAGCTCCCCGTCTCGGTTTAGGGCTTATTTGGTGTGCTTTTAATTTAGTCTCTCTCTCTCTCTCTCTCTCTCTCTCTCTCTCTCTCTCTCTCTCTCTCTCTGTCTCTGTCTCTGTCTCTGTCTCTGTCTCTCTGTCTCTGTCTGTCTCTCTGTCTCTCGGTTATTGGGGGGAAAAAAGCAGCTTGCAGTTTGCCGAATGATGTCACCAATTCTGGTCTGGGCGGGGGATGCGGGGCAACGTTCAATAAAATGCCAGGTTCTTTTTTCTTTCCTGTCTGAAGCGATGCAGTCTCCTTGTCTGATCTGACTCAGATCAAACTATTTGTTTATTTGAGGTCACTTTGGAGCAGCCATCTCCCAGCCAGATGGAGGCCCCCCCCCTGGCACCTTGATTGAGCCACAGCGCTGCTCGCAGGGTTATACAACGGGCCTCCTTCAAAGGGAACACGACACAGTCCCTTTAAACGATCGGCAGGTATGTAGGCTACGGGCCTCCACCCCGGATGAAACATATTTTAACCAGGGAACCATCACGCCTGGCTGGCGGCTGGAGTGACCCCAGGGCCACGTACACAGTCAGTGCAAGGGCCACACCGCGTCAGGCTGCCCGTGTCTTCTAGATGTGCTAAAGCAACTGCTAAGCCTCCCCCCTCCAGTCTAGACTAACCCCCCCCCCCCTCCCCTTGACCTGCCCTCCCTCCTCCGACCCCGAGGTTCAGAGGTGACGGGTGGCCGTGGTCTTGGGTTCTAGATACATGCACATGTCCAATACAAGCTGCACCCCACGGAGGGGATTCAGACCTGTCTCTTTAGTGCTGCTTTCAATACAGACCCCACCAGGAGGAAAGAGAGCTAGGTTGTTGGCAAGATGTGAAACGAATGATCATTTATATATCTTACTAAGACCTGTCAACAGGCATTACAAAACAGTATGTGTGTTTAAAGCTCTACTTCAACTTTTCTGGGCTTTATCAACGCCACGCTTTTATTGAAGTGGAAATTCATATCGCGTTGGGGGAAAAAAATCGAAATTGTGCTGCTACACTTCACTCCAAATATGCTCCCTTGTGAAAATGGAGCCGACTATATGGTGCCGCCGGCTCACTGTTGGTAGGTGGTCTGGATTACCAGCTTCCTTTCAACGCCACTCACCCCTCGTCCCCTAAACTGTCAAGATAGTTGGCCTCACGTGGGGGTCTCATGGGTTTACACAGTGGCTGGGTGACCCTCTTGAACCTGGGCCCTACTCTTCACTCTATCTATAGCTCTCTGTCTCACATGCACACACTCCCACACACGAGCATGCCAACACACACACACACACACACACACACACACACACACACACACACACACACCACACACACACACACACACACACACACACACACACACACACACACACACACACACACACACGTGTCACATGAATGTCCTCCCTTCTCCAGCTCATCGTCAACTCTAGCTTGTGGGAGGTAGAATGCGATTCCTCGAGCACTACACAGAGTCTTAATGATGCCACACGCACACACGATATCCAGCCATGTCTGTCGATTAGGTGGTTGGGTTGGAGGAATTGCCTTTGGGTATAGGTAGCAAAGCAAACCCCTGCCCTACTCTCCACACAAAGGGTTTCCGTAACTGCGCAATAATTGTGAGCGGTGCAGAACGTACAACATTCATCTCAAATGGCTTCATGTCGTCAGTGTAATCTGCATCTGTACTGTGGCCTTTTGTTTGAACAGGATTATCTGCTATCAAAAATCACAGGCATCAAAATGATCCTTATTATTTGCAAATATTATGTTGTTTAGAAAATAGCCTGCTTCCAACTAGCAATGAGATACTGCAAAAGGGCTTTCCAAAAGAGCCGTTCATGTCCCGGTGATTTCAGCTGAACCCGGGTTTTCTTCGATTTTCTCACCAAGCCACCCTGACCTAGCGCTGCAATGCGATTGGCTGACATCATGTGTCACATGGCCTGAGACGGGCTTTATTCCTAGCATGTGGTGGTCCCTGGCGCTGCAGTGGCACTGTGTGGCTTGGGCCCTCTGAAATAGACTGCAACTTAAAACTGCATGTCCAGCGGCCAGCGGTCTGCTAACAGCTGGGAGCATTACATCAGGCTGGCTCTTCTGAACGACACTAAGGGAGGGGCTACGGGCAGAGGTAGGCATCTAGGAAGGTCAATGCCTATAGAATGCAACACGGGCTGGATTAGCCATGAAATGTGCCCTAGACTCGGGGACTCTTAACTAAAACCTTGCAGTTTCTTTTCAAGAACTGGGGGGGTTGTTTGACTGTTTCTGTGTTTGAGAAGGGGGCACTCGGCGGCCGGTCGTTACTCTGCTAAACTTTGTCTACTTTGTTTGACCTCTGACCTTGCGTAAACCCTCTCTGACCCCATGGCTCCCTAGCGACTGAGTGTCAGGAGTGTCGTTGAGTCTGGCATTCAGCTGCCACCTTCCCACTGGTTTAGTTGGTCCACCGAGACAATCCTGGGGCTGGCAGTGGTTCTGTCCTTAGGATGTGTGGTCGTGAAACCAGATATGCCGTGCCATCATTTAAAGAGAACGAGGTAAAACTGTCCTTCTTGTGAGAAAACCCAGACACTAAAAATAATATTACCATAACAACTAAATACTTTTAAAAACCTGTTTGCCTTGGTTCCATAAATTAATTTAATTCCCTCGATGAGTTAGGTCAAACCTTATATCAAATTAAACCCATGCGGGAGCATTTCATCGTTGGGACCACGAGTTGTTTTTTCCATCGATTTTGGCAACGAGGTCATTGCACCACCACACCGCACGGCTTTTTACAACTTGTCGTAGTTATTAAAATATCCCGGTAACATGCAATTTGAACAATAATACTGGTGGTGGCTGGCAGACCGCAGTGTTTTGATAGTCCCCTCCTCACCCACGGTGTTCAGGCGCAGCCTCGCATGCCTTCGAGACGTGTTACCCGAGAGAGTCCGGGGCCCGTGCTGGCCTCAGAGCCAGGGAGCGCAGTGGGCTGCCTGCACTCGCATCAGACAGCCATAGGTCAAGCGGTGGGGTCCACCTCTAGCTGCTGGACGTGGACCCAAGGCAGAGGGCCTGCGGCTGGATCCTCCTCACTGGGGGTTAAAGTCCTGAACCGCGCACTGACCGGCACAAAGCTAATCAAGAGATAAACAGAAGAGCTACAGATGGAAGAATACAAGGTCTGGGTTCTAACAATCCCTGGCCGAGGGATTGTTTCTTGTGTTTATAGAAAAACAATCAAGGGTCTTGTAAATAGGAGCCAATCACTTGTTTTGCAAACCTGCTTGTGCAGCACTTTATTTTGCACAACAGATTTTCGTTGTGCTTTGATTGTTATCCGATTCACTCATTGTCGCTGAGTGGATGTGGTCAAAAAGTGCAGACCTTAATAAATTCCTTTTTGTAATCGATTGATGTATTGATATTGAGTGTTGTCAGCAACAGAATCATTACTGATACTATTTGCACTGGAACTTTAATCAACTATCAAGAACTGGCTTATCCTCAGAGTCAGACTTACTATAGCCTTACTATAGTCAGTCAGACAACATTCTCTCCACATATTGACCTCGCCAGCCGCACCTACCCCTTTAACCGGGGCCAAGAAAAGATCTGTGGCACCAGATCTCATCAACAAAGATAACGTAGATTTGATGACCCTGGATGCAGATGCTTTGCTATCTTTGGAAATTATTCCTTAGATCTTCAATGGCTCAAATGAGTCGGCCTAGTTTGTGCAGATATTTCAGGTTCATTGAGGTTCATTACCAGCACTCAAGGACTTCTTTTGGAACTTGTGCAGAGTGAAGCAGGCTGGGAGCATAGTAACGTTAGGGTTTGTGGGGTTAAAAAAAATCCCTGGAGCCGAATGGGTGGAATCCCTTTTAATTCTTTTTTCAACATAGCCTTCTAAAAAGTGGCCTGTCGTCACACTGTCTCTTCTCGGATCATGGCTCTGACGTTAATGCACATTCTTGCTATATCACACTCGTTCTTATTTCTTTATGAGAAGATGGCTATCTACATACCTCTCTATAGACGGCCGTAAGTGCCACTGTCTGGTTCTTGGTGAGCGGTGTCTTTTTTTTTAACAAACATGCAGTAACTGGACACGGACGGCGGTTACCGACGGCAACCTGCCCACTGGCTGAGTGCCCTAGAGCCTTCACAAAACACTTGAACATAGATGGGAGCCCGATGAATTCATGCGCTGCTCTGTGCCACCGGATATGCTTAATGCTATGTTATGGTGTGCTATCATTAGCTTCCTGTGTTTCTCGCTGAAGCATCCAGTTGCCTGGAATCGCTCAGAGTTGCCCTCAAAATGAATCGGAGATATAAAGCCACAAAAATATTTTCAGGAAGATTCGGTCATCCACTGGCATCAGCTTTCTGGTGTGTGTGCAATTGGCTATTGCATACACACACTGGGCAATATTTTTCAATTTCAACTTTTTATGCCGCAGAAAATATTGAACATTTATCCTATTTGTGCTATAAGCTACAAATGTGTGTGTGTGTGTGTGTGTGTGTGTGTGTGTGTGTGTGTGTGTGTGTGTGTGTGTGTGTGTGTGTGTGTGTGTGTGCGTTTGTGTGCTTTTATTTCCGTGTCCATCTCAGCTGATTGCCCGCCTGAAGAGGGAGAACCAGTCCCTCAGGGATGAGCTTGCGATGGTAACGGGAGAACCGAGACAAGAGCAACTCACTCAGTACGAGATCCAGAAGTAAGTCAACCACCCACCATGTGCTGTCATTGTATGTTCTTGTTCGATTGTGTGTCCTTTTTTACTTTTGCTAAAAATCTAGAATAAAATATCTATCAGAACCAGAGAAAGCTTCATTAGAGTGTGTTCTGGGAAAGAAATGCTAGACAAGCCAAGGCAGTAAAGTATCGGATATAGAGAGTACAGTCAAGAATGGCCTCTACAATGTGCCGCAGGAGTTTTAACTTTCGTTTCTTTTACTTCTTCCAAGAAAATGTCATTTTGTGCTGCAGTTCCCCCCCGTCCAGAACACAACCCACCTCAGACCCCCAGTGAGAGACGAGATGGGATCTCCTTTTGTCCTTTTGTGGAGGGTGTTCGTTCGTGCCCGTCACTCTTACGACCAGGATAATTTCGTATAATTATTAGACCTTGACGATAACAGTTTATTTTTTGTGCTACAGAGTATATATTGGGTAGTCAAAGGAATAAGACTAAAAGGAAAAATATTAAAAACAACTGCCCTAACCAGTTGCCGGCTTCATGGGGGTTCACCTTGGAACGGCCATTTCTCGTCATGGTCAAAGAGGGGTTGATATATTAAAAAAAATGTAGCAACCGCGCAAATGTATGAACCGCGCAATATGTTTTACATTTTTTCTTATTTACTAAAATGAGGGCATCTCTGATCCAAGCCTCCACTACTTTATTGGTTGGTTTAGACCCCTACAGTTCCAACTACAAAATGTAAGTGCATTCCCAGCCAGCTGCCCCTTTATGTTAGGTTGTAGTCATCTATTAAAAGAGACAAAGTAATCGCTTTATGTAGCACAAGAAGACTAAATGTAACATACGTGACAAAATGAAGAACAAGTAAACCAATGAACTTTCTCCCACTGAAGCATCTTTCCAAAATAGATGCGTGCATCTGCCACTATATACTCTCCTGAGTGCTTCCAAAAAAACATAGAAGACCGTGTAGCCTGAAACTCATACCAGGCAGAGTTATAGACAATAGCAGTGAACAGCATGAAAGGAAAAAATACAGTTAACCAATATAAGCAAGTGAGATAAGGGGTGTTGGACCAAAAATAAAGGCAGCATGAGAGCTAATGACCTATAGTGCCGTCAACGCCGGATGTAAGCTGTTTTAGGAAAGTCCAAGGCTTTATCTGCGGCCTGATTCAGTAGTCATTTAAACGTGATTTACGGCCAATAGTCATCCTTCCATGGAGCAACGGGGGTCGACAGAAACAAACTACCGGTATATTATATTATATTAAGTATAATGAACATGAAATCAAATAAAACTGCACATTGGATTAACAGATTTTTGCTGCGGCCTAGCGTAGCTACGGGAAGCGTGACCTCACTCCACCGTGTTCAGCCTTTAGTTGGTTTCCACGTCAATTCACAAGGCTGTGTGCCACTGCATCGCAGCCAGGCCTCCATCATAGTTAAAAGTGTTCCCCGCTGGCCCGTGCTCCAGCCAAGAAACCATTTTTGTGCTTAATTTTAAATTCTCCTTCCCTCCACATAGAACCGGGAGCCACGTTTATTCCCCATGCGTCGTTCAAGGCCAGGTATTATCCAGCGATGGGGCGCTCTCTCATCCAGGACGTCCCGTCTCCAGCGTTGAAGTCTTTAAAACTCCCCCAAGCACATCCGCACAAGGATAGCCTTTTAAAACCATTAACCCCCTTCCACTTCATTGTGCTTTACTCATCAGGCAAACTCGGAGCGACTCTGAATGATGTCTGCCATCACCTTCTTTCGGTGTACATGCTTATTTATTTGTCATTTTGGGGAATACGTTTCTAGGGACTGCATGTGGCAGCAGATCAACACCCTGACCTATAAATGTATTTCTCATCAATGTTTGCTGCATCCTCTCCAATCTTCCACCCCTGTTCTCTTGATCCAGATAGGGCAGTGCACGGGAGTCTGCTTCTGCTGTATATATGAAATAGAGACTCAGGGCTCTGGAATGAGGACTTTGGTCATCATTCCTCTCGTTGTTCAGTTGACCGTCGTTCAGTCATTTGTGGAATTTGAGCTGAACAGGTCATGTAAATACTATGTTCTTCTATTCCCTCTACAACATAGAACCCAAGCTTGTTCTTTGTTCCGCGGAACTCATCGCATGTCTTAGCTTACCGCCATTTGGAAAAACGATTGAGTCCTGGTTCCGTATGAAAGATGGTGGTTCCTTTCTCTGTAAATATTGTGCATGGCGTTACAGGGATCCCCTCTCTCTCTCTCCACCACACACACACACACACACACACACACACACACACACACACACACACACACACACACACACACACACACACACACACACACACACACACACACACACACACACAAATTCTAGCCTTTTTTTATCATCAGGGGCCCCCCCGTGACAGCTCGCAGGGCCCTGAAACAGGAGCAGCGCGTTTGTTTTGAGACCCCGGCACATGTAAACGGCGGTGGGTTTTCCAGGGTGGCGTGCGGCGGCGAGATGAAGGACCGAGCGGAGCACAAACGACCACACGCCTCCGGGGTCTGCTGCACCAGATCCATCTGGCCCCGGAGAGCTCCGGCGGGGGGCTGCAGGAGTTTGAAGAACCAATGTTTGGACTAGCATCTCCTGGTAGTTTATCAACAGGCCCCGGCCCCAGTGGGGACGGTGCATGCGTTAACCCAAACAGTTTTTCTTTTCTGACTGGTTCTTTTATTTGTATTTCTGTGCACAAATACAGATTTCCACTCTTGGAGTGGCAGCTTTCCAGTCCCGCTTCGAGTGTGATAGAGAGGCTTTCCAAAACGCTATATAGACATAGAAGTCTGCGGTTCGGCCCAAGGAATGTGTGTGTGTGTGTGTGTGTGTGTGTGTGTGTGTGTGTGCTCATGTGCGTGCATGTTTGTGTGCTTGTGCGCATTTGTGTGTGTGTGCACGTGGATATGTGTGATTGTGTGTATTTGTGTTTTTTATTGCACTACTTGTACATACTACTGACAAGTGAATGCACTCGTTTTGCATCTGCTAATATTTGTGCACTGCATTATCATTTGTAATGATGTGGAATGTGTGTCTCTAGGTTAGAAGTGCAAGTGAAGGACTTTCTGGAGGACACTGACCCAGAGGCGACACTGGCACTGGGAACCGACCTCCAAAAGATCCGCCGCTGCTTCACTTTACTGAAGGTACTCAGTCTGAGCGGCGTGCAGCGCCCCACCGGTGTTCCTCTATAGTGTGATATGTTATTCATTGGAATCCAATGGAGTCCTCTCCCTCTCAATCCTTTCAACAGATGTTATTCTTGGAATGGGTTGCATGACATCGTTGTTCAAAATGGATGAACTTCTCTGAAATCCATTGTTGAGTTTTTTTTCTGTCCCTTTTTTCACTTTTGAAGCTTGTTTGGTCTTTTGGGATTCATGTGCATTCTTGGGTTGCATCGCAGCATATGGTGCGCATCAAAGTCTGATGTGAAGGGGATGGGGAAAAAGTAATGCTCACTCACAGTTGATGGACACGGTGCCATTGGGAACTCATTCAACATGCTTGGTTGACTCCGTGCACTACCTCCCCTGGTGTCCAACTCATCACATAAGTCTTTGGACTGGCTCCCCCTACTGACGGCCCCTGTGTACTGCATGGTCTCATGAACACCTGAAATACCATTTTTTAACGCCGGATTTCAATCAGTTTCTTTCAATCCCGATGACCATCAATCAGGAGCCAATTGTGTCACTCGTTGAAAGAGCTAAAGATAAAAATGACATATATGTCATACATGTATATGTATATCTTGTTGAACTGTTATTCACAGTGAGTGGGCAGTGGTGGACTCGGCTGGCCGTCCGGTGTGACCAAGGGAGGCGGTTGGCACCTCACTCGGTAGTTTGGTTGTTGATTTTCCCATGGTCCGACTTGGGCCCCAGCCACTCAATGTTTGCCGACCGTCCTCAGTCAACTAATTAGAGATAAGGCGCCAAATGTTGACCTATACTCTACTGCGAGGTAGCCATCTGTCCCGAGGTATGTATGTGTTTTGGGAAAGATACATACAGAGGCCCTGAATGGTCTTAAAATAAAACTGTAAAACATAATAATAATAATACAAACGTAGTGGTTAGCTGTTCCAAGACCCCCAAAAAAGGGATATTCTTCATATTATTTTCAAGCCCAGCGTGCCAATTGTGGTGTAAAAAATGAAATAACTCACATTTACAAATACACTGCATACAAGATTGATTTGGTTACTGTGTTGTTTCAAGTGCTCCTTTCATTATATGTTGCCCGTCACTGCCCTATTTTTCATGGAATGAAAATCACTGTTGAAGGCAAAGCTCAGAATTATGACACCATTGGAAGCACTTCATACAACTGCATTACAACATAATCACTCAGTAATTACATTGTGGAATTTTTTTGATAATACATAATAGAGTTCAGTGTTTTGCACTCACTGACACCATTTTAAGTACCCAGTGATTTGAGCAAAAGTGAAAACTCGTTTAAAAGGTTTCATCCAATGAATATAGATTAATCATGGCATTCTAACCAGCATTGAACCCATCGCCGAATGGTTTCAATGCTGGTTATAATGCCATGATTAATCTATATTTATTGGATCAACAGCTTTATTCACTTAATTTTAAGTCCTTATTTACTTATTCTGACGTACTGTGCCAGGCATTCCCCGCACCCCGTTCCAGACTGTGTTTATCCCTCTGCATTTGTTATGAGCGCTGAAACACAAGGGCTCCTCTTGGGTTTACATTCCTGCGAGCATCGCACTCTGGTCACACGCTGGCTCATTCTGCAGTCCACAGGCACCCAGGATCTGGTTCACATTTCCCGTTTCTCCAGCCTGGTTTTGGTGTGTTTGTGTGGCAGTGCAGTAGCCTGGAAGGGTCTCTGACTGTCGGCCGATTGACCTGACCCTAACCGTAACTCTTTAATATTTGCAGAATATCTAACAGTCTAGGTTTGAGAAATACGCATCAACTCTAGACTCCTAAACAATCGAAAGTTTAATTGGCTGAACCTTTTTTACTTTTCCTCATAGACCATCGTATCCGGCCTTCGACAGCAGTTGACCATCATCCAGGAGAAGCTAGGACGTGCTAATGGGACTGGGAACGAGCTCACACCTCTGTCAGCAGTAGCTACAGCACCTGGTCAGACATTTCTAATCTTTTTGGAAAACACTATATATTTTGTGGATTGTAACGTTTCAGTAGAATGTTTTATAATCCCTAAAAAAGAATTCCAACCCAAACAACGCCAGCCTCCCACGTCGATACCATCGCGACGGTGTGCCTCAGATGGAACTTAAAATAAAAAGTTTGAACTAAACCTAATCAGCTAGTGTTTCCGTACGGTGGAATCATAATCATGCCTGTATAAACACACAAACCATGGCGTTTAAATATGGTTGAATTCATCACTGGGCCTTCTGAGGTACACATGGAGCATTGATGTTGTTTTAATACGTATCTTCAGATATACCTTCTTTTAATGACAGCACTTCATCATAATTGTCGTTGGTTGTTATCCCTCATTTTCAAAGATAATATTTCTAATGGCTGCCCCCCTCCCGCCTCACCGCGGCTTTTCATTAGATCATCTCACATTAGTCGGAAAAATCTAGACGACTGTTTGATGATTTGGCCACAAAGACGAGGGCTCTCCAAAGTAAATTGGACATGAAGATATTCTTCCGCAGAGTTTGTTTTGGAGCATTCAGGCTTAATTAAACATCGACAGGGTACCCTTCGGGATGACACATGGACGTTTTTCCACATCATACATAAGTTGAACGATGAAGATCACGTCGTTTGGGAACACGCAATGCTTGTATCGCGTGTTCAGAAGCAAAAAACAACCTTTATTTCTACATACCTGTACCTCTCTATACAGATGGTTTTATTTATATTGTCATAACTATTAATTCCATTATTTATTATAGGTCCGTGAGGGTTCCTGAGGAAGGTTTGCAGTGCACTCGTTCCACTGGGGTGGTTTGTCTGTGTGTGCGTGAGACATACTCTTCTAAGGCCTGTTGCCATGACATCAGCGCTAGCACTCCTATATGTTTACGACCCCCTTCCATCCAGTCCGCCGGTACACGCTAAGCCCACATCCGCCAGGTAATGGCCTCTTGCCTCCCATGTACATACAGTCATCTCCATGTCTCGGGTCCCATGCACCTCCACCCCCATCCCCTCGCCCTCTCCAGCTCCACCAACCTCGCCTTAATTATGTGAGAATACCCCTCCTTGGAGGAAGAAACCACAGGATAGCCAGGGGATGTGCCCAGCTAGCCCTATATAGCCTCCCCCCCCCCCACCCCACTGAGACACCTGGGAACTATTATTGAACCTCACATGGAGAGGGGGGAAAGAGAGCGATGACGCATCCATGGCCTAATGAGGAATACCATAACGGCACAAACAAAACAATAGAAGCAGGCTAATTTACAGACAGAACTGTGTGGAGGTTTTTAAGCAGGCCCTACAGTGCGAGCGGTCCGGTGAAATAGACAAGGGCTGGTCAAAAACACACATTTACTTTGATTTACATTATCCTCTTGGAACACAATTTGAAAGACAATGCACCTTTTGACAGGGCCCAAATTTGGGGTTGGGTAAGGTAAGGGGAATCAGGCATGAGTTATCCCCTACGATAATTCTAGGGGTGGTCACATTGTGTCCATGAGGGGTTTTACGTAGCCTTCCAGCGAGGGGGAATAGTGGCAATAGACACTTCTCGGGTTAATCCAGGGGTCGAGCATGCGTGGGAAACATTTATGCACAATACATCTACAAGCCTTGTAAAGCGCGTAAACTCTGTCCATCAAACGCCTGATAAATGTCTGTTCTCTGCATACTGCTGCAGTCGTAGCCATTTCAGATAGAAATGGGATCCTTTAAGGTTTTGCCTTTGCAATATCTGTCTCTCGCACAAAGGCGCCTCCATTTTCCTAAACCCACTCCTGTCCTGGAAGTCTGGTGTTTATGACTGCGACCTCTTGACCCCTTGATTAGTCAGTAGGGCAACAGGGTTCAGGGAGGATCCCCAAGGAGCGTACGCTATATATGTGTAAATCTCTGGTGCTGGGAGAGTTAGTTGGTCGGAAAGTTCCAGAACAAATCAGGGGGTACGCGCTCCCAGCTTTAGGTGGAACGCGCAGGATGGGGAGTAATAACATTACAGGTTTGTCTGTCTTGGCTCGCGTGTCCACAGCACAATATGCACAAAATGCAGTCCGTTTACAACGTATCCATGACAGATCGGCGCTAACGCGAAAGTCACAATTGGCACCGGGATGCGGCGCGAGTAATCCGTGACAATGTGTTTACAATCTTTGGCACCCCAGGCTTCCCTTAAGAGGCCCTTGGTGATTTCAGATATAAACTCTCACGTCAAGTTATTATCCCCGCCTGATTCCCTGGGTTAGAAATAAGGCAGTGGAATTTATTGCCATAATTCAAAGGCCCCTCTGAAGCCCTGTATGATAAACTCCTGTATGCTAACGTCTGTGTTAGCAGATGTACTGTGCTAGCCTTGATTATTGATGTTTTTTTTATGTGTGCATGCCAAATTTCACGCAGTGTTTTCGAAAGGCCCTTGACTGACTCTCTCGTACATAACGTTCTGGTGATGTTGAAAAAAGTGTTTTGTTGTGTGGATCGGGGACATGCTGTTTCACGAAGGAATCGACACCCAATACTTTGAACTCTCCCCAACCTGCTTTCTCCCTTACTGCTGCTTACTTGATTAAAACTGTTTTAGTTTTTCAGGGAAATGTATTCAAAGATTCACTCACATCGTTGCTATTTTTGGAATGCATCTCAATTGAGAATTGGTGTATTCTATGTTTGTATGCATATAGTCCCATCTAAAGTAGACAAATTTCATTGTTTGTATTACACTCAAACACATCTTGTGTCAAATTGAAATAGATTATTTTATCGCGCTTTTCTCATATCTGCGGTTGCTGTCAGATTTTCGGAAGAACATCTCGTAAAATCATCAAGTGATTTTCAGCAGTAGGAGACAAACCCAAGCCTGGGGAGTTTGGTTTGCCAGCTGGGAAACAGTTCTGTGTGTCAATGCAAATGAATGTTGATTGATTTAAATTTCCATCTCTTATCCGTCAGTCTCCATCTTTCAATGACTCAATTAGGCTTTTAGGTCGCAGATTAGGATAGATTATAGTTTGGAACGGACATGTGTATGCGCATAGCGGGTGAGTGCGTGCCGTGCACGTGTGAGTCCCAGTCCTAACCCTACTTCCCACTTAATGCTCGGAGGCATTCCAAGCATTGGCGTGGAGGAACACGCACAGGGGTGGCACTTAAGTGGCACATCTTGATTGTATTTAAGTATCACCATGTGAGCGCATGGCAGAACGTGTTCCTGGCATTGCACTTATTTTTCTTATTTTATTTTTGTCTGTTATTGTTATTCTTTATAATGTGTACGTTTGGTTTATTTGAAATGTGCTAATGCCAAGCTGTTGGTTGACCATTGGAGTCATCTATCTCGGTAGCGTCTTATTTGTCCTGTTATCGTGGGTAAAGCAAAAGCCTCTGCAGCCGATGCTGGCAAAAGGTGGCTGATTACAGGACTCAGAGCTTCCTTCAAAGGACTGTTTGATTTGTTTTGATGTAGAGGCATGGCGCCCACTGATGTCAAGGAGTACATCATGGGACAGGTTGTTGTTATACAGATTTCACATGTTACCGACATGCCTATCTCTGGATTTAGCCCTCATACGCTCTGTCTTTTAATGGCGAGACGTTGGAACGAAAAAACGACCTTGCTACTCCACTCTGGAGTGTTCCTTTTAGTTTACAAGATTACGTGGCAGTGGAGCCATTTTCATTGTGAATAACCACCGATGCTTACCTCAGGGAAGTCTAGCCTAGTGGTTAGGCTGTTTGACTCCCAGCCAAAGGGTTCTGGGTTGAAGCCCCCACTGCCCACAGACCGCAGACTACCGGTGGGCACACTTGAGGAGGATGGCCAACTTGTATCTGCTAAATGCATCTGCTAAATGGCTAAGTAGCAAATGGTATTGGGATCGTTTGTTCTTTGATCAACCTATGTTGTTGTTTGTTCAGCAACTCTTAGGTCTGAATGTGTGGAATCACCAACAATACCAGTAGATACATGATTCTCACAAAGAAACTTGATCTTCAAAACATAGCAGAGGAAGAAGAAGAAGGAAGAAGGTTTTTACACTGTTACTGCACCGATATTTATAGATAAATACTCCTTAAACTGTGATTTCCCTTTAAACTGTCTTCAAGTCGTTAATATTGTATGATTTATTCCATTGCACAGTACAAAGTAAATATGCCCCAAGTATAATATCAATATAATACAAGTATTATGTTGTTCACTTATGACCTAGATGTAACCCTAGTTAGCCAACCTTAGGACATTTTGCGAATGTGGTGATTTTATTTTGTGGTTTTCCATTTCTTCAGAGCACAATGGCGGGTTCAGATCAGATGAGGAAAAAAGATTGGACAAAAATGGTGAACTGTGTCTAAAAGACCACAACATGTTGAGCAAATAGCATGTGCACATGCCTGTAGATCCTATACATGCTATATATTTTTTTAAGAGTTTAATCAGCTCAAAGGGGGCTATTGAATAACTCAATAATGGAAAAACCTGCTGAACTGTGGTCTGAGGCAATAACCTCCACCAAACAATGAAGGGGTAACCACGGCAACGTGAATATTGTCTTTTAAAGACTTGGCATGTACAGGTAATTAGGAATTGTTGTGGTTTGGCGTTCGGGGGTGCTCAGAAGAAGAACATATTGGTTTCATTGGAAAGCTCGCTCCTTCTCCAGCTCCCCTTCACTGTTACCGCCGGCGTCCCCTCTGTCTCCGCCGTGTTGCGTCTCCACGCCGCTGTCCGAGACATGGTCATCTGTCACTGGAAATATAGACTCCTTGACTTTGTTTGATGGAACGTAATCATTTATCCGCTGACCAACCCCTGGCTTCGGTCTGGCCGCAGCCAAATGTCTTCTAATCTCATGAGGGAGACGGGCTTTAAGGAACAGACTAATGTGTCGACGGTGAATTACTGGTTGTCAAAGGGCATCAAACACACTCCACACTTTATTTGAACCGCAGGCCGATATGTCCTGAGCTATTTTCCATATGGTAGGTAGGCTAGATTGTCCCTGCACACTTTTATGAGCACGTGTTTTTTTCTTGCTTTTTCACAAAAAAGTATTAATCGACGTTCAGGAAAGTGGAATCTATTTCTTGTTTGAAAGATGTTTGACATCTCTTGATATTGGCTTATATGTTTCTGGATCTGAACATGTTGAACTTCATCAGGCTTAAGTTTGAGGATATATTTTTCTCCAAGATCTTTTTCTCCAAATAGTCCAGCTAAAATTATTGGGCTTATTTGGGAGTTTTTTTTCTTTACATATAATTGTAATTCCACAAGCATGTGCGAGGCCATCTGAAAGTGATGTCTGGAAAAGGTATTTGAAATCACACAAAAAAGCAGTTAGCAAGCTCATGGTGTCGAAGAAAAGGCGATGCAACACGTTCACCTAATGCGCCATGACATGTTGCCGGTCGAAGTAAAACATGTGACACTGTCAGATGCACGCAAACACATCTACACGTGGACGTAATTACACCACAAACGTGCACTCTGCTCACACACACGCACAGGCTCGTGCTCTGAGACTTGTCTGGGAGTCTGCTGTTCTCTGTACTGGCTCCTCTGAGACAGAGCGTGACATTTCACTAAGCCCCGTAAGGGCACACACTAAAGCAGACGCACCCCTGGAGCCGGGAAGCGGCTGCCTCTGGAAAATCCAGGACATCACCTTGGACACTTCCTCTGTCCGTCTTCATTAGGAGGCTGCAGTGGCGTCTGCTGTGGCCTTTTTAGGTGCCAGGCGACAGAAGAAAAGACAAAACAATGACATGGAAGTGATAACTTGCCACTGTTATGTCTGTTATCCAAATAGACTTTATTCCCTTGAATGAAGCTGTGCGAGGCATCCTGATAAGCGAGAAGGAGGAGACGGAGAAGACCAGAGACCAGGACACCACCGCTCAGCTAAATGGTAAGGCTGCACCCATTCCTTCAGCCTGCACCCTCTTCCTCAGTCAAAGAACGAGTACAAGAACTTACATTTGGGTACTTGCCAGGACTGAGTACCGATAGGAGAACTTAAAGAGCCACTGAATGAACCCAATGAACGATCCACTGATGACACTTTGAGGTATAAAAAAAAGAGAAATACTTTTTTTGTGATCATCTTTTAGGACCTTTGTTAGGTATTAACGAATGTGCGATGTTGCGTCCCACACACCGTAGCGATATACTATATGTGTGTACGGGAATCCTAACCCCCGAACACGCGGGTATTAAATAACTCGCTGCTCGGACAGATCTCCACCATCCACAAACACCGTACACCGAAACAATAAGTTTCCGAAAAAGCTAAGCTTTCTCTCGGATGCTGCAGTCAACGGCGCCCCAGTCTGAGCTCCAAACGTCCGCCGCTGCCCCGTAGCTTTGGACCTTAAGCTCAGGAAGATGGAGGACTGATGATTGCACGATCCAGAGGGAGATGTATAGATCTTTTTTCTTCTTTTCTTTTTCAATTTTATATCTCAGTCTCACTTAGAAGGCCTCCGTCAAAGCCTTTTTAATTTTCTCACGTGCAAGGTTCAAGATCAAAGCACATCTCCTGTGTGTCTGAACCCCTTTCTCATAAAATAAGGTTTTAATGAAACGCCACATTATCAGTTTAAAGGCATTGAGGTGTTCCCATCTGCAAACCTCTGCAAAGCTCTGATGTTTGCACTTTTTTGCGATCAAAACCGCAGCTAATTCACACTTGTAAAACGCAAGCCACCGTGATAATAACAAAACCATTAAAGATAAAAACGTTTTGTCAGTTTCGTCAACACGGATTTCAAATAAATGGCACCTCCTGCACACGGGAGGCGGGAAAGGGAACACGCCAGCGGTGGCGGGAGGTGATCTCTGTCGACTGGAATGTCGGCAGCGCCGCCGTTTGCTTGTGGTCACGAGTGTGTGCCGGTTGAGGTCGTCTTTCCGAGACACACTCTTTCGATTTCATTACAAATCCCCGGGCTCGAGGATCTCCTGGCATCCCGGGGAGTCTCGCTCTGTTCCAGAACTCCTGGTGCGAACCCCTGGTTCTAAACAAAATGTCATCCGTGCAGCTCTGCATGCATTAACGCGTTTCCTCTTTGGGGGTCACCGGGGTGTGCGTGCTCCAGAAAGGCGACACCAGGCAGTGTTATGCTAAACCTGCAATTTGTGACTGAGGGTGATGGGTGGCCATGGATCCTAGAGGAGTGTAATGCAAACACTTGAGCACATATGCAACCCGCGCCCAGTTAACAGGCTGCATGTCCCGCAGATTACCTGTTTGTATAGAGATTCAGTAACATTTTGTATTTGTGTGGACTGGGAGTATTGAATTAGCATAAGCTTTTCACATATAAGGGAGAAATGTGTGTGCATGGTTCTATAAACCAGTAGATTGCTTGCACATGCCTGAATATATCTGTATTTGTAAAGAAATGGGGGGGGGGGGGGGGGGGGGTTGGGGGGGTTGGAAAGAACCGTGGATACCAATGGACTACGGTAGTTTAACATGGGCACATGTTAAACATGTGACCTTGTCACCCTTCTAACCTTGGATTACCCTCTTCAGACCGGGACATAGTTTCAAACCCAAAGGTGGAGAGGTCGTCGTAAGTCCATCCAGGCTTTATGAAAGACGCCGTCTAGCCCGCGGCCAGCGCTCATTAGGCTTCCCGCTCCATTTTATTTTGGTTTAGGGCAGCGTAGCGTGTGTGATGATAAACCTGAACCCTCATAATGAGTGCGGTCGGAGCCAACGGTCTCAATGGGCTCCAGCCAGCGGCTCATCTCATCCAGACACGCGCTACCGTCTTCACTAACCACAGCTCCCTCTCCGTTTTTGGGACGTTTTTCGGTAATGATGCCCGGTGCGGGAAGAGGTCCAGCGGGAGAGGTAATTGCAAACAGGGATTTGTCTGAAAGCGGAGCCTATTAAAGACAACACGACCCCCACATATTTGAACGGAGGCCAGCGTGAATGAGCCCCAGTGATCCGTCAGCGCAGCGGGGAGGGGACGGCGAGGAGCGTGGTGCTGACGGATGGCCGTGCGGAGTGCTGGTTTACAGCAGCGCTGTGATCAACGATGTGCCACGCTCAGAGGTCCTCCAATAGGGGGGGTGGAGGGATCCAAGAAGGAACATCGTCTGGGAAGTTTCCTCCTTCTAGCCCCCCGCTGCTTTGGCTTATCCACAACTTGTATCCAATACCCTTCTTCATGAGGGACATGAGTAGACACTACAGCCGCCATCGGTGTGGATCTCTGACTGTGAGACAGCCACTCTGCTCTGATGGGAACACACCGCGCCGTGGCTGTAAGAGGGACGTCAACGCAGCACACCGTATGTTTGATAAGACGATGCATCTTGCTGACCAGATTCCCATTGAGGAAGTCAGACAGGGATGGCTTCTTTACAAGTGGGCACTTCAAATTTCACCGTGCCGTCATATTGCTTACTTATAATCTGTTCATCGCCAGAAACCGCAATTCCATGGTCCTTCTCATTTTCAGCAAACTTACTTTTACACAAATGAGAACCCATCCGATTATTCTGAATGCAACATGAGCCATTAGCAAAAATGCAACCACATACATTGTTTCATACAAAATTAAAAGATGCTGCTCATCCAAACATGACCAATCTGTGTTGCACAGATGAACACAACTGCTGTTTCTTCCCTTGGTGAGGGATGTCGGTCATAACACATTTCTGTTTCACCATGGGACACGGGCCAGTTAGCCAACACCTCGCTTGCATAGTCCTCTGTAATGTTTATCAGCAAACATATACACATTATTTACCCAAGGGTCATAATGGCACATGGATTTATGAAATGGTCTGGGATGCTGATAAGTTGTTCAGCAATATGAAGGATAATGTTTGGGTTAGAGTTAGCTGTTGTCTAGTAACAGTGGAAATGCAGAAGATAGTTTGCAATATAGTTGAATTTGAAAGGTTTAACAAAACAGAAGGCAGTAGAAAGACATCCCTCATGGATTCCTGACAGTGCCAAAAACACCAGAAACTTCAGGTTGGTTCTGGAATATACCAATACAAGTTGGAACGATTGCATGTCTGTATTTGGCTTTCTATTATATAAGTCCAATTTGTGTGATCCAATGTAAGTGCCATTAGTCATTGTCAGTGTATCGAACGTTCAACATGTCTATGGTGTTGGTAATTGAGTTGGTTTTAGACATTGCCGTTCGGTGTCACTTACAATCCTGATTCCGTTAGAGGGTTTGAAAATTAGGGTAAATGGATGGATGGAAGGATAAGTAGATAGAAGGATGGAGGAAGTCATTGATAATTTTTTCCGACAATTTACATACCGTTCATTGCATGAATTCCAGTTGCATGAATATCAGGACGGTCTCCAGAGTTCACAAGGTGCATTTTATTCATTCTCTTATCACTCGTTCTTATCCCAAGTTTCATGTCCACTCTGGAATGTGCCTCTGCTTTTCTCACGCGTGATAAAGATCTCTTTATGTCTCTTTCTGTGTTGCAACTCAAGTTCATGGCAACGAAAACATGAGTAATAACTTTCCCATTGGATCAACTGTCGACCAAAAATACATTGTCCAGCTGCACACTAATCAGAAAAAAGGATATGTTTCAGTTCGACCTGTTAAAACAGCTTTTCTTTCAAAAGCTATGGAGGTGAATAAAAAAATGATGGTTGTTTTGCAGTCAAAGTACCTAAATGTCGGCCTGTGTTTGCATCATCTTTCAACTTCACCGAATCCGGCATTAATCCGTCCCATGTTTTTCCCTTTCACTTAATTTACGTGGTATTCCTTGGCAAAAAAACTGCAGTTCTCCATAATGCTTGCATGTAAATACCGTGCTACGCCTTCATAGTGAGACAACAGGACGGCCCGCAGCTGGTACATGTTTTGTTGACTGTCAAATGTTGGCTCGGTGAGGCCATTTCCAATACAAGTAGCAATTACAAGTTAGCCCATATCACATTCACCGTTTAGCTCTTGTCTGCCCTTTATTACCAACCAACTACCTAGACATGAGGTCATTGTTCCTCTCCCTGTGTTAATTCAAAACAAATGGAATGCATGCATCCTTTCCCTGTGTTTAGTGGCCCACGAGATGTTTATGTATGTTTTTTAGGGGCCTACTCACTTTTTTCCAACAACCTCTTTGCTTTTAGATAATTGGGGCCTGCTGGAAAGAAACGGTATAGATGTGTGTATAATGATGCTATCCTTTCCATGGAAACCATTTATGATACATTTTGTGTCCTACGTTCAAACCTATGGTATAAAGTAGCATACTTGATAAGATAGATCCTTAGGCCCAATCCTATTTCTACCCCTTACCCCTTCCCCTTACCCCTCCCCCTTGTTTTGAAGGGGTAAGGGGTAGAAATGGGATTGGGCCTTAGGCTAAGCTACCCCTGAGCAGACCCTTGCATCCTGGGCCCTGGCGCTCAGAAGGCTCAAGATCCTTCTGATTTCTACATGGAATCTGTTTCCATTTTGTAAAAGTACAGATATGTAATATGTATCCGCATACACACACACACACACACACACACACACACACACACACACACACACCACACACACACACACACACACACACACACACACACACACACACACACACACACACACACACACACACACACACACTTTATTAAACAGTGTATCTTCCTTGCTACTGAAAATGCCTTTTCTATGAGGTTGATAATAATAATAATAAATGAAATGTATATAGCGCTTAATATGGTACTCTAAGACGCTTATGTAATGTGATGGACACTAATAGCAGTAATAGACACACAGGATGTTCTTATTCTAAGACAGGAAGATTTTTATATAAATGTAAAGAAAGCCTTTTCTTTAGCATTGATGATTCTAGCAGACGATGGCCAAGCCAGTGTTTTGTAATCTGAATGGAAATCTGATTCGATTGGGACATCAATTTCTGTTTCATTTCATTAGATTCAAACAGATGGGGGGAATGAAATGAACAAACACAATGGTTGAAATCAAACATCCTACCTCTTGTTTGCCAATTTCTCGTTTGTATAAAAAAAAAATGAGTAAGAGTATGATTTTCTTTTTAATTCCAAATGCATAGGCTTTAGATGATGATTTTTTATTTTTTATTGTCAAAACAGCAACAATAGTCAGTAGGAAATTCCTTTCTGGGTTAACCGTCAGTGGTTTGTCAGCACTCGAGCACGGAAAGAGAGAATTAGGAAAGTTGGCGACGGCCACACGTGATATCATTATCCCACAGAAGATGCTAGCACAACACGAAATGATGTCATACCATTTTCGGACAGCTATCCTTGGAATGTTGTCTTTCCCAACAGGCGAGCAGGGGTGAGCTTTCCTCGGATAGCCTTGAGACATGTTTGTTAAAGTTGGCCGTATCAACGTAAGCCTGCAAGATGCCTCCTGCTTCCAATCACCACTTTCCATAAATAACCGAAAAACTAAATTCCTAACTGTCCTGTGATACATTTCACAGGGTTTACTCGACACTAGCGTGCGTTTCCAGCTAGGATCCTGTTTGTTACACGGGTCCATGAATCTTGGAAAAATATTTGTGCACAAACAAATCGTACTGAATGAGAAGTATCTATGTTCTGTTTAGAGCACAGAGGACCAAGAGGTTCAACATTATTCTGTTTAAATCCGTCTTTATGATGCATTATAATATACAATAAAAGATACAGGAAGATGCCTTTTTCCATCTTTGAATACAATGAAGCTCCTATGTGTTAATGTTATCTTAATGTGTTGTTTTATTTTAACCAATACTTTTGTGTAGATTGTCAGATGCCTGTAGCAGCTTTTGAGAATTGACAATGTGACAATGTCTTTTGAAGTCCCTCGTTCATTCAGACCAAAAATAAAAAGGTTGAAAGCTGACGGCAAAGATTGATCATTCTCCCTGCTAGAGTTTTTAATAACTCCTTATCAACCTTAACAATAATACCAGGCTAATGTTGGTTTCCTGAAGTATTTAACATCCGGAAGGCCATTAAATAGCACAAGAAGCAGCAGATTTAAAGTCCATCCACACAGCCGAAAATGTAATTGACTATTGGAATTTATTCCCATCAGTCTCCTCATCTGCCATGTATTTTCTCAAATACTTCCTTCCAAGTTGTTTGTGAGCTTAGCTTGTTGACTCAGGACCCACTGTGTGATGCCTCAGATGTGCATTCATTACTGGTAGAGAGATTGGTAGGAGAGATTTTCACTTATTTACTCATTTCCTTTGTGTAAAATGGGCCAAGAAAAAAATTGCAATGTGTTGTTATTTTTTTGTAAGTACACAGATACGGTACAACTTACGAGGAACACACTTAACGATGATAAAGATGTGCGTTGTAAACGTAAAATAGACTGAGGGATTTACTTTTAAGAAAGTACTCATAACACCATGTCAAACAGACACCCAGGTAGGACATGATACTCAAATAATTTGAAACTTTAAAAACAGGATGGTAATACAGTAAAACAGTCAGATCCCTTCCACTCGGTGACGGCAACTGCACGGTATCAGAAAAAAATTATATCATATATATCAGCTTTGATATAGCAAATTACATATGTAAAGGTGTATCTGTAAAGGTGTTATCATTTTGCCTGTTTAAAGGCTATTGCACCTGCGATGGGTTCCTGGCTGTTGGCAGGTTGCCAGAGACAGCCTGATGTGTGCGTATGTTGGCGGTTTTGTATCTATAGATAATTCCATTGCTGCTTGCTCAGTGCTGGAAAATGATCCTCAATTTGTGCAATGAGATAAGTGGGAGGTCAATAGCGGGGAGCCCAACATCTGGGGGCCTGATTGCAGTCCAGTACCTGTGGGAGATTGGTTTTGCTGAGCTCTGTCAAATTCACCTGACACCCAGTTGTCAGCTTGTATTCAATTCCTCCATAGCCTTAGTTAGTTTATTTTTAGCTTAGTTTTGCCAGTCAAGCAGGTAATTACCTTCTTTATAAGCTGTCGTCCCACATCCAATGCAATTTATGTTGGAAATGGTGGACAAACTAAACTAGAGCTACAGGCATTCCATCCTAAAGAATGTCTTTTCTATCGATTACTACCATTCCTAGAGTTCACAAGATTTCAATTATTGCGTCGGGGTGGATTGTCTTCCACGGTTCTCCACTGTTTAGTTTCCATCTGTATCCTGTTGGCTAAAGGCATCCGTCTGATTGGATTTAGTGCAAACAATGGCCACTCAAACACACCCAGAGTTCAAATCACACTGGTTATATTAAGCTTTAAAACGCTTAACCCATTAAGAGGAAACATACAACTTTTCCACACAATTCCATCTGCACAAAGACAATTTCAACACCTACCAAAGTTTGTTCGATTTAGCCCTTTGAATGTTCTTAAACTCACAAACCTTGTACCATGTGACCCTTTTGATGTTGTTCTGTGTGATGCTGCTGCCTAATCCAATGGACACGATGCACCTTGTGTCCCCAGGACCCCGGCTGTCCATTGGAAAAGAGGAGGCCTTTGAGATCTTCATGAGAGACCATGAGGACCGCCTGACCATTGAGGACAACAAGGCCGTCCTGAAACAAAGGTAAGTGGGAAACAAAGACGTTGGGCTTCCCCCTCGTACTGTATATATATATTTATTTATTTATTTTTCAAACACGCAAGGACACACTGTACAAGCATCCTCTCAACACTCACTTGTTAAACGTGAACACTATACTCTCCAAGAATGAATGTGGGGTGCTTGGAAGGATCACGGTGATTGAGCTCATCGCCATCGGCAACATCTGGACTGGTCGTCTTTGATGGAGCTCAGTGGACAAGGATCAGCAAAGGCCCACGTTCAAATCACAAAGCAGCCTCTGTTAAAATGCACCGCAGATATTCTAGACCTACCACTGAGAACACGAACGGCATCAAGTACGGCAGAAATAGCAAGGATTGAGAGAGGATTTACTGCTTTTCCGTGCCTTTTGAATTCATATCTTGGGTCATAATCTATGATAAATTGTCTAACAATTTAGGAAAACTTGTTTTTCTATTGTCTATTGATATGATTGTTATCTATGTATTTGTAATGCACAGGTATATTGAAGCCAAAGGACTCGGAGTGCAGGTTAATAAGACCAGGGACTCCATCAGTAAGTCATGGCTTTCAATTCCCATTATATGAGCTTTCTTTTTGAATAAACTGCCACACCAGCATTCACAGCATATGGAATTAATATGCATTCTCACTTTGTTTACCGACACACGTGTGGGAATGTTGTAGTTGCATACTTGCAATAAAAGTAATATGATCCATAAACCCTTGCTGTCTCACACATAAACATTCATTGGAAAGGTACAAAAGCCTGTGAAAATGTGGCTTTATTATTGTTTTCCAAATGCTCTGTGTGAGAACATTTCAACAATGCACTTGTCCCATGTCCAGGAGGGAATGCTTCCAAGTGCCTGGCTTAAGTTGCCCTTCACACCCAGCGAGATGGGAAGGCATAAACTTTATTGTCATCATTACTGCCATCATCATTATCCTAATGGCCGGCCTCCTCTAATGCAGCGCCTCCAGGGTCAACAGCGGTGCATTCATTAACATAAACGTCTTCCCATGAGTCTATAGAGACACGTCGTATTGCTGTCAGGCTCCCAGATTCCCCCTCCTCGAACCCTCTCAGGGGTAGAGGTGTTGGTCCATTACAGCACATTTTACCAACGGGGGTTTGTCCATGTCTGTCTGTGCACCTACCTACCCATTTTCAATTGGATGTATTTATTTATTTTTCAGCAGTTTCAATGAGCGAACTCATAAAGTAAACACAGAACCCCTGGGATCATCTGGCTAATGTCCCTGACCGGTTAGTCTGGGATCGCTACAGTTAGGCCTGGGCTGGTCCAGGGTTTAACTTGAGCATGTTCGCACTGCTTACCTTCATGTTTCCGAATTGATTGACATGTCTGATGGATCTCTCCACGTGCTGAGTGTTACACCTTTGCGTTGCCTATGTTTTCCCTGTCTGAATCAAAGCCACCTCTCATACGTCTCTTAGGCCCACCTGTTGCATCAAGCGTCTGCGAGGCAAAGGATCGATACGATGGCTGCCTATAGTTTAGCCCCTTCGAGCACAGACCGACTTGAATCCCAACATACGCCTGTCGAGGTTTGATCTGGTTTGCATTAACTATCGCAAGCTATATTTATGAAATTCCCTGGACTGTGGGCGTGTTTGTGGCTCATATCAAATTCCATTGAAATGAACTAGAGTTTGCCTCACACCCGTGTCTGGCGACCACTGCAGCAGCAGCAGCCACCTCAAATCACACATGGCGGCTCGGTGACATTCATCCGTCGTCTTCTCCTGGGTGCCAGTATACACCGAGCAGCACGACTGGAACCCTCCGCCACCGGCGTTCCAGAGCCCTGTCTCTGAGCTGCTGCTGACACTGCGGTACAGTTGAGGTGTCTGTGTGTGTTTTTATTAATGCATCATTGATTCTTCAAAATAATATTTAAATATTGGCCAGACTCTCGAGACTGTGTGAAGAAAAACTAGATTCTCCCCCTAACCCTGTTTCAAACCACGCTGAAAGCTTTTGTGCGTTTTTGGTGGGGACCATGAATAGAAACGTCCAAAAATAACGGAGCCTCTGTATTATTCAACCTCTGAAGAGGGGAAAAGTATCCCGGAAAAATGAACATCACAAATTATTCTAAAGTTTTAGGGCATTTGAGCTGCAGCATTTTTCCGAGATGAGGGACGGCATTTATAATGGAAGGTATCTTCACCTCCTTGTTGGAAAGTCAGGATAATACCTTTACATCAGTGTCTTTCCACGCTGTTTCAGAGAAGCCCTCCTCGGGTTTCTCTGCCAGACGTGCGTCCCTGTGTGTGATGTAGTTTGTCGGTCGGGGGTTCGGCCTCATGCAGACAAAAGCCTTGCTCTGCTCAGCATTCAAGGTTCCATCCAGCATGCGGGCCGCTGGAAACGGCGGAAAGGGGAGAGAGATGGGCATCTGTGGAATCATCTGTGCCTAAACAATTCCCCTGGTTACCGGTATTGCTCTTGGCCACCGCCTATAGCGTTGGTTATCAAATCCCAGCGTTATTCGTCCTGAGGACGCGTGGGGAGACAGCGCTGGGGGATATGTGTTTATATGTATTCAGAGGTTCCCTCCAGGACCAGGGTTGCGGAGCAGTGCAATACGAGCAGGGCCCTTGATGCCTTCACCAGATGTATGGGGATTTATGCATCGCTGTCCCGGGGTTGCAGCATCTGCTGAACTCCTTGCTGCCTATCCCACCTCCGTGCACTCCCACTGCCTCGGCACTGCTGCCACAGCGGCCCACAGATCATTGAAGCCATCAGGCCCGAGGACAGCCTAACCATAATGTATATCACCAACCGGCTACTAGTTTGTAACAACTTTGAAAAGGAAGTATATGGTCCCTGCCCGTGTTGTCCCGGGCTATCAAACTTTAGCATGGGCGAGCCGTAAACACCTATGTCGGTTGCTGAGTTCAAGAGGATGACATCCATCACCCGCAGATGTTTAATGGTTAACGTCAAGGAAAGGGAAAGGCCCGGTGGACATTTTAAGGAGGCAGGATTTTGTATTTTTCTGTTTGCGACATTTACGGTTGCAGCTCGCACTGTTTCTGTAGTGGGCCTGCTTTGGGTTCGAGGGCCCTCAGCAGTGTGTCGTGTAAATATGTACTTAACTTATACCGCTTGTACAGGAATTTGGAGTACTGTTTCGTACGGTATTATGTTGTTTACAGCTCCTCATTCAGGCCCTTCATTTTGTCTGGGATGTGGATCAAGAGCTCTCTTGATAATTTATGTGGTGTGTCTCGCTAAATCGTCAGGCCCACAAGCCACTAAAAATGTTTTGTGGTTGGTTGAAACCGGTCCTTTAGGATGATAGCATGTCTTGTGATACTATCGAAGAAATCCATTCTGGGATAATTCCACCACATACTGTGTGCCTTATTGTCAGAATGCAAGGAGTACTTTGACTTTATCTCACAAACTACCAATCTACCATTGTCGCCGTATATGAACCGAAGTTGCACTCTGGCCCGGGAAGGCAGACAAACCATGTGGAAGAGGAGATAGTCAGTTAGATATAAAGTGGTGAAGTCAATTGTTCTTTCTCACTTGCAATCGTCTCTAGCCTATGCTAAAATAAATTATCTAAAGTTACTTTTTGCCAAATGTTACTGTTTCTCGCCAAACATGGTCATTTTTTATTTATTCTCATACATTTTCCTGTTTTGTTGGATGTTTTCATTTTTTCATAGTTTTATAAAATAGATTCCATTTGTGCGGATGTTCTTTATTACTTATAATAATATAAATATTCTGCAGGGGAAACCTCAAACGAACAACAGGTTTTCTAAAACGTTCCGTTGCAGAATAATTGCAGATGTTTATTTTACAGTGTGAATTTCTTTCTCCCCATCCATTCTGACTCTTTAACCTGTATGACCAGTTGGTGCGTGTCTTTGGCCCCAGTCCATTCAAGCTTCACCACTTGAACTGCGCAAAGTCAAGCGATCTAATCTAACACCTCACTCTGTGTCCTCTACGGTCCGAGGGGAATGCACAACCTTTTGACTCTAGACTAAACAGAGAGCGTCGTGGTGAGCCATGGCATTGGAGAACACCTGGGGACTTCTCTTTGCCTCTGCTTTCGTAAATACATCTAGATATAGTATAAATACTGCCACTGTGCGCCTGTAAACCATCTCACCACGAGTGTGACTTCCCAGGAGCCCTGGTCTTTGTTGGGCCCCTTGAGTTTTCTTATTTCATCTGGCCGTGGCCCTGCTCTGTCAGCAGGGGCCAGGACCCCTTGGGACAAGGCCACTCCATCTTATGAGCCAGGCTCTTTCTTCCGTGCTGGTATTATCCTTAGAAACAAAGAGACCTTCTGCCTCTCTCTCTCTCTTCAGCCCCACACGGGTGGACATGCTTCCTTTTTAGTGGGGTTTTGCATCCTTTGCAACGTTTGCACCCGAGTTCTCTGATCGGAATAACCTGCGCATCTTTTGGAGGTGGGAGTAAAGCGGTGAACCATGCAGAGGAAAAAAAGACAGAGATAAAGACAGAACACGCCATGGCGTGCGCCTGAGCGCCTGAGTCCAGGTCTCCGGAGAGCGAGCGAGCTGAGCGGGGCGACCCAGCGCACCTCGGGTTCCCGCCCACCACCGCTGAACTGCAGGTTCTCCATCTGGATTTGTTGTCTCTGGAACCCGGGACAGATGCCGTTGGCGTTGCACCACTGTGACCCTTGGCTTGGTAGCTCTCACAGGTGGAGCACAGCCCTGAGAGAGAGAGAGAGAGAGAGAGAGAGAGAGAGAGAGAGAGAGAGAGAGAGAGAGAGAGAGAGAGAGAGAGAGAGAGAGAGAGAGAGAGAGAGAGAGAGAGAGAGAGAGAGAGAGAGAGAGAGAGAGAGAGAGAGAGAGAGACCCTCCTTGAATGTCCTGTCAATGTCCCTCCTTGACTTCCCTGTCCTCCCACTCAGTCCTGTTATGGTTAGTTCATTGTCCCATAAGCTGTCTATTCCCCACAAGGGGTGCCACGAGGGTAAGTTTATGGGGACTTTCAAAGTGTATAAGACCTACCCAAGGTCCCAGACAGCAACTACAGGCTCAGCTGTCGCTGTAGAATGGGCATACAATGGGCAATAGGGCTTGTAAATTGTATTATTGTTTTGTACTATTTCAAGACGAGGTGTCACGGCTGAACACATGATCGATGTGCTTGATATGTCCGGGCAAAGTAGTTCTCACAGCCCCATGGGTGATATGACCTGCAGGGGACGCATGCTGGTCAGGTTAGCATAATATCTTGATTTTGATCTGCGTTAAATGTTGAGGGTTGTCAAATGCGTTCCATCTCCATGCTTTCCACAAGTACGTATGTCCTGGACCCAACTTGTTACAAGGGGGGTGAAATCATCCACTTAATCTCGCTGAATCTACGCTGCTGAGTTTCTAAAGCACAATAGAGGTCTTTCATTTTGGAGGAATCTCACAAGGGGGATGTATCGCTTCACCAAGTAGCCATTTGTGACCTGTAAATAGTTCCAGAGGGGGAACATGCTTAATAAAGGAGGGATCTTGAACTTGTAAATCTCTTGACTCTTCTTCTTTGCTTTCCTTGGCTCTTGGTCTCTCCTTCACTCCCCCTCTCTACCACTCTCTCACTCTCCCCCTCCCTCTCTCTGTCCTCCCCCTAGATGAGCTGAAGAAGCAGTTAGAGATGCGTAGGATCCAGAGGGCTGATCAAGGTGAGTCCAAGAAGTGGATCTACTCGTCCAGAGCAAATCCATGAATTGATCATCGATCAGCCTCTCTCTGCCAGCAAAGAAAAACAAGGTTCCACGTTTCTCTGCAGTTCAGTGTTGTAGCTTTTTGTCTTATTCTGATGCTTTTCATTTATTTTGACTGAAAAAGTTATTACAAATATAGGTATTTAATGTAGTGTTTAAGCGTATTAAGCTGAGGACATTTGGGTTTGGGTACTTTTTTATTGGGACTCGCGCCTCCCTGGCCGGTACTAAAATATGATTTTCCTACAGTGTCTTTGACATGGCTGTGTCTCATGTAGACCAAATGAACAGCAATATTTTATCACAGTTCAACCATTTGACCAAATGTCAGCAAATTTTGTAAGTGATCACAGAAGAACCGAAGGCCATGGAGGGGTGAGTTGTGAAGTGTCAGGTCTAGGGTAGTGCGTGTTGTGAAACTCACTTTATGAGGCTTGACATTGGGTTGTAATTGTTGTGCGTGTGTCTCTGTGTCGCACACTGACCAAAGGTTTGGTAGCAAGACATAGCTGGCTCCTTTTATTTGCTTCCTTTTTTAATCTGGTTTTGATCAGAATAAGAGTCAGCTTCTGAAGAACACAAGCGTCTAGCATCCAGTGGTGGTGGCACAGAACCGCCTCGGTTTAGGTTTTCGTTTCTTGTTTGTGTTTTTTCGTCCCGACATTGTTTGAGTCAACACTTTTCAAAAGCCTGGCTTCTATTATCCGGTCTTAAAATACTTCAAGAGTACAAGCCAGTCAGGCCTTTTAGAGTAGAATCTGTTTCTAGTGGATGCTATTGTCTATTTACTGATGGTGCTTTTATCAACAGCACTGATACGGTTCATTAAGGAGCTTTAAGGCTCAAGGATGCATAGTTAGACTGCAGACATAGGGATTTGAACCCAGAACAACTGGGAATGTCTTCCCCTAAAAAAAAACGAATTCTAACTTTTCCTACTTGACGGTTAAAGATCACCGTGAGGAAGAGGAGCAGGACCCTGTCGAAGCAATTATCCTCAAACAGGTTGAGGCAGAGAAAAAAGAGTGAGTGGATCCCGTCATTTTTTTTACAGTGTCTCGTGAAACCCAACCGTTTTCTCCAGCTATGTTTCTATTTCCTCGTGTGGGGATCCTTGGATATTGAATAGAAAGCCATGACCCATTTCCCCGCTGTTTCACGGTACACCCCCTACCCACCATCAGGTTCAAGAGCTACATCGGCGACCTGAAGACCCTAAGGACGGAGATCCAGCATGTACAGCTGCTGATGGAAAGGGCAAAGGTCAAGCTGCAGAAGGACTTCAAGGAGTGGTGGAGCGAGGAGACGCCGGGACCGCAGGTGACAGACGCTCTAGCGCCGATGATCTGAGAGCCGTCTCTCCTGAGCAGATATGGCCCTCAATGTACAGGACATGAAGACTCACCGGGGAGCCTGTCGGAGACATGTTTACGGCCCTAACAGCACATCTCCTCCTTATTTGTGAATGTATTTTTTCCACTCCGTTTATCCAGGTTCTCTACAGCGGTCTGGCAGGAGGTTGTTCACGTGTGTGTACGTGTCTGTGTACGTGTCTGTGTACGTGTGTGTGTGTGTGTGCCTCTCTCGTTAGGATTTTTGGACAGGGCTTTTACAGGACCAGAGCGACCCTTGCGGCCTCTGTTTAACACCGTGCAAAAAAAGTCCCGTAGGCGGTAGATACGTGGAAACACATTCCGACAGGAAATGGACGAGTGCTCTAAACAAGTGTCTGGAGAGAGCGGCCCCGGTGCCAAGACAACAAACATCAGCGTCAGCAACAAGCCCCGGCAGATCGGGGGGGCTTAATAAGGACAACATGTTGAGAAGGGGGGCGGGGGGATTAAGAAATTAGTCACTTCACATTTTGGTCTTCAACAACATTCTTGGAGCATTCGTGTTGTCTCCGTCGCGTAAACATCTAGCGGGAATTGTGCGAACGAATGGAATACTCTAGTTCTCAGAATCGTTAATCTTTTTTTTGCTGGGTTGCAAAAGTGAGTAGAAGGCCAGCGATGTCACTGAGTTAGCACGGGTGTCCCACGCAGAGACGGTCTCACACACACACACACACACACACTGATGGAGGGGGCCTCCGTCACCTGGTATGCACGTTGTTCAACTGAACCATTAACATCTGACCAACAGACCTCAGTGGTGTCTCCATGTTTGGGTTTTGATCTCGATCACCAGAGAAATGTATCCATCTCTCTTCTCAGCAAGATTTTTTCTGATTCACAAACGGAAAGAAAAACGCAGGAAGTCTGACAGACAGACACCGCGTGTGCCGTTATGTTTCCTTCCAAAGTCCGGAAACAGACCTTCTGTCTTGCAAGCCTCAATCCAACAGGCCACATAAACTTCCAATTGGGTTTTCTTCTACCATTTCCATTTCCTCCGTTGCTAGGAAACGGCACACATGTACACCATTAGAGCGCGTAGGAAAGAGCATCTCATAGTACCTGAGGACTTGTATTACCTCTGGCCACAAGTTGGATCGCGCAACAATATTTCTCTGCAATTTAACTGTCGACAGCCACGCTGCTGGCCAGCTTTACCGTGTAGAGCCGCAGCACAAGGCCGGCGTTTATTCATCTTGCAACCATTTTCAACAGGATTCAGGAGCCCCATCCAGGCTCCAAACAGGACGTCCGAGTCTGAACTCAAAGCCTTCGTCGCCTGGCAGGCCAGGTTCTGGGTAAGACCCCTGTATCCACCTACCCCTGGCCTCGGCGCCACATCCTCTTCTCTCCGGTTCCTCAGAGTGCAGCCTCCGAGGCACATCTGACACTGCATTCAAAATCTGCTCAACTACTTCAGCTGGACGTCTGGTACCACCATCGCTAAAAGCACGCAAAAGTCGATCATCAAGGTCAAAACTCTTCTCTGTCTTGGCACCGCAATGGTGGAACAAGCTCAGTGCCGATATCAGGACCGCAGGGCCGCTCACCAGCTACCTCAAAAGACTCAAAACTCACAGAGTTCAGAGTTCATCTAGACTCTGCATAGCCAGCCCCCCCCCCCACCCCACCTACATATTGTATGTTGTCTGTCCTGGCACTTAATGTACGCACTTATTGTAGGTCGTACTTAGTAATAGTACTTAGTTGTGTAGCATCTTATTCCTGCTATCTTTGTTGTGTACGGGGAATGGGTTAACTAGATTAGATTGTTAGTGCTTTACACTTGGTCCTGTAAACATCTTTACTGTTCTGACAGCAATATATATTGTTTCACCTTCTTATGGAAAATGTACTTATGAAAGTCGCTTTCGATAAAAGGGTCTGCTAAATGCCATAAATGTTCATGTGAAATGGCCACGGTAGTTCCTTCCTTAGCTTATCCATTGTACAGCCTGGGTTAGCTCTGCTCCTCTCAGAACAGTCCTGACTCTGCCATTTTGAACGTCGAGCTCCACTTCGAAATTGCACCCAAACAAGTTCAGCGTGATTATCGCTCCAGATTACACACTTTCCCAGGGCTTTGTCCGCGGACACGCTGGTGAAAAGCCTGTGCGGTTTCCCCTCATGCTATTTGCCTAATCGCACTTTCAGTCATGGCTTATCCGTCGTCTAATCAGGTTTTATTAAAGGCTTTTGACAGCATAACATCGGGGAAGAGATAAGGCTTGGGCGTCTGAGGACTGCCCAACCTTGCGACGGATCTCTTCATTAATACACTGGGGGATAGGATAAATATAGCCTTCTTACTGAGAATTAGTCAAAGCACAACTGGGCCTTTCCATGATTGACTGTGGTTGAACAAACAGTGAAGGAAATACTGTTCATGTGCTGAAGTCTACTGTAAAACAGCAATGTGTTTATCGCACATCACAGCTACACAACAACGGCCACCACAATGTTAGCGAGTCCGTCAGTGTAACTGTGTGTTAGTGCCAGTGTAGCTAAGGCACTGACTGGGGATGTAGTGCCCTCTTGTGGTTAAAGTCACTACAACACTGTGTAACTGTGTTGTGTGTAATTGTGTTGTGTGTATCTGTGTGTTAGTGCCAGTGTACAGGCAAGCCCTAACTCGGGATGTAGTGCCCTCTTGTGGTAAAAGAGACATCATCACTTGCTGCTGGATCTGAACTTGATGCAATGTAACACACTAGACACAAACGAGGCCCATAGAGGTCAATACAGATGCATTCGTTGCAGACAGTACATTTCCCTGAATTGCTCCGCTTCCTGAGTCTAGATTGCTATATAAAATAGTAGATTTTGTGACACTCATTATTAGATACTCCATGCTTTCGTGTTTTGCAGGGGCCATAGCCTAAGCTACTTCCCTGCACACAAACAACAGGAGCCCTACTCCCATGTACCCTCAGCGACAGACCTCAGGTAGAAAAACACCCACCTGAAATTCCTACCATCAAATCTCCACTACCTGCCACCGCATTCGTCAAGTCAAATATGCATCAATGTATTTTTTATATTTCAGGAGCTTCGTGCCAAAGATTCAAACGATGCAGACTCCCTCTGAGGATCGGCCTGCCTCGAGTCACCAGAGGGGAGGGTCAGTTCTGGAGCTTACCCCACAACTGAGGTAGACAACGCCAAGCGGCCACCGGTTGTTGTTGTTAGGGGCGGCACATATGTCTGCCCACAGGAGATGTGGGTCATTGCTTTAACACAGCTACGAACTTGGCCAAAATTCTTCGATCTGCAAAAGCTGTGACGCTGGTGCTGCAGCATTCGTGGTTCGCCAGGCTGCTGGTTCTGTCTCCCTGCTCCCCTGCGGCCGCCCCAGCAGCAGTGTCAGGGATGCGTTCCAAACACTAAACCATGTTGAAGTGAACTATTACCTCTGTGCGGGACGTCACCAAAAACCCTTTGGCCCGCTTTTTCGAGCTCAGTTTATGGTCCAGCATGGGGGACATTTCTTGGTATCTTTGAAGCTTTATTTGGCAGTTTACGGTACATTCCAAAACCCCCAACCATGTATTTTTTCCCTCAACAGAGATGTGGATTTATGTCATGATCTTATTGGGATTTGTTCGATGGGCTATTTTCGAATCTGGGGAAAAGTGAACATAATCTACGTTGCAGTTTATAGACTGACGGCCTGCTGTGACTAACAGCCATATAAAAGCTGTATCCTTATTATCTGATAGATGCCAAGAATGGGTTTCTGTGCATGCGTGTCCGCACAAGAAAACCGTCACAGAGTGTGTGTGTGTGTGTGTGTGTGTGTGTGTGTGTGTGTGTGTGTGTGTGTGTGTGTGTGTGTGTGTGTGTGTGTGTGTGTGTTGTGTATTTTCGTGTGTGTATGCATTTTTTTTTACCCTTCAGGGACCTCTCCAGCATTAAGCCGGCGGACTATTCTATTCCGCTGACTGGGGACAGCCGCATCGACGATGACATCCTGGCCTTCGTCAGGGCCAGACAAAACCTGCTTCAGAGGAGAGGTGAACACACACACACACACACACACACACACACACACACACACACACACACACACACACACACACACACACACACACACACAGAGACACACACACACACACACACACACACACACACACACACAGAGAGACACGCATACACACACACAGACACACACACAGAGAGACACACATACACACACACACAGAGACACTATCACAGAGGTTACTCAGTGATTATTCTTTACTTAATACTGCCTCCTTGTGGTTTGACATGTATTGCAGGTAAGCTGTCAAGAAGCTAGGGAAGAACTGAGCAGTTGTTTCCACCCTAAAATGCCATATCATTTGATCATTTTTCACTTTGAAGACTGAAAAGACAAAGATTCTGTATTACTGACCTGCACATTTTGGAAAATTATAATTACTTTGTGTTTCCTGGGCCAAAACCAACCAAACAAATTGGTCAGAACATAACGCTGGGGGAATCCCATGCATTAAGAACCTGTATGGCTATATCTATTCAGGGCTCTATGCAGATTAGATTCCGTCCATTTGTATCCAAAGTACTTTCTGCTTTTACTGCCTCCAGAATGTCTGTCTCAACAACTATGTGCAACATTTAAATCAACTCTCAATTCTCTGTCTGGCTCCGGCTCTCTGGCTCTCTTTTCTCAGCTCTGTCTCTTTCTCTCTCTCACTCTACTCAGCTCTCTCTCTCTCTCTCTCTCTCTCTCTCTCTCTCTCTCTCTCTCTCTCTCTCTCTCTCTCTCTCTCTCTCCTCATCTCTCTATCACTCTCCTCAGATCTCTCCTCTGTCTCTCTCTTTTCTCAACTCTTTCTCTCTTTTTTTCTCTCTCTCTGTTTGTCTCTTTCTCTCGCTCTGTCTCTCTGTGTGTCTCTCTCTCTCTCTCTCTCTCTCTCTCTCTCTCTCTCTCTCTCTCTCTCTCTCTCTCTCTCTCTCTCTCTCTCTGCTGAATGAAGGGTCTGTGAAGTGCAGAAGAAAGCCCCTCGTCCTTTGTTGTGTGTGTGTGTGTGTGTGTGTGTGTGTGTGTGTGTGTGTGTCTGTATGTGTGTGTGGCACAAGCCCCTCTCATCTCTTAAGTTGTCTGTCATCCACAACATGAGAGAGAACTTATACACAATGCCGATAAGGACGAGAAATTACTTCAAACGATGGCCCGAAAGGTTACGACGAAAGATGACGAATAACAGGAATAACTCATGTCTGTTCTGTTTGCTTGCTTCTCTCCAGATACTCCCCAACAGTGACATCACAACACCCGGGACTTAAATATAAATGTCAGCCAACAAAGGTGTCTGCAGGGCCTCGAGCTTCAATGCGTCAGGAAAAAATGAGGGACAACCGTGAAAAGAGGCCGCTCGGAGGAGCCGACAGACTGAGTGTTCAAACAGAGAAGTGCCAAGGGAAGGAAGGAGGGTCTTTGAGGCACTTTGGCCGGCGGCACAAAGCACATCCATATAGCACACACATACGGCCCACATATAGCAGGTACCTGGGAGCACGCGGCCAGCCGTGAGGCGATGGGCAGCATAAATCACCAACACGCACCGCTTGCCTTTCATCTGTACAAATGTTGTCTTAAGGGGTAAGAGGAGCTTCCTGTGAAAGCGCCTCCACCGGTTGCTAGGAGACATGCCCTCGTCAAACAAGGGCTAGATCGGCTTCGACGGCTCCGGGAAATATGCCCCTTTAGAACCGTGCGGCGGGGAGTTGAAACATATGTTGACGGATTTATTTCAGATGTAGTAATATTTGTGTTTGGGTGTCATGTGTACATTTGCGTCGTGTGAATATTTAGGAGTGGATGTTAAACGCAGAGATGACAATCATGCCTCAACATCATATAAATGATTGAATCTTTCGTTCTATGGTTGTTTTTTTATTTTTTATGACTAACAGAAAGATCCCATTTCTTTTTCTTTTGTATTCAGCAAAAATTCCTCAATTTTATTTTTAAACTTGTACCAGTTAGTTACGTGTTAAAGTACTGCAGTCCTGTAGCCCTTGCCCCCAGCTGTGCATTCCTCAATATCGCTTTGGAAAAGAACGTGAAGAATACCGTGTAATCTCGCCTGTCCTGCCTACCCGCATGAATGGCATCCTATGTCGTCAAGATGGGTTCAAGTGTCAGTTTAATGTACTGTATCTTGCCGTCTTAAGGTCAAAGGAAAGAGTAAACCAACTGGTGTCATGTTGCTGGCTTTAAGGTCCTTCAGACCTAAATCCCATGCAGATATACAAGGCAGCATTTGGGTCTCGGCGATACAGTCGATTTATCTACAACAAATTCACTTCCGTAAGCGACTTTCAATGCACCTGACCCATGAGGGTGTGCCCAGAGGAATTGACACCTCAAAACACAGGGCTTATGTGAGGATGGAAAGGGAATGTAATGTTCAAATCAACTTCACTAGAACTGAATGCCAAACAGCAAATGATCATATCTTTGCAGATTGATACCAAAAGAGTAGCTACATTCCTAGATAAAAAAGCCATGTATCTCTTAAATTCTGCAGCATTTTAACGAAGCAATGTTTCCAGACAAACAATTAAAACCTGCTGCCGTTAATGCTATAAACACCCTCTCGCTCTCAAATTGTGTTGTGTGTTGCGATACAGAGCCTTCACTGCATCACAAACGACAGGAGTAATGATGTCCTGACGAAATGTGGAAGGCCAAAGCAACCCTGTTTGCATGCGTCTGCATCCATTTGCTTGAGAGATCACAAGAGCTGGGAGATTTGCATGAGGCTGAGGAGTTTCCTCAGTGGAAGATATACTGTAGCCTGCTTCTTAGGACGGTGGTCACATTTGCCCCCATTAATAACATAGGTTGCCTACCTGACTAGTTAGTAATAGTTTTATAGATAGTAATAAGAAATTATTATAGATATTTGATGATGCAAATTGTATACAAATGATATCACCTTATAATAGTGCTTGCATTTTTAAATCAAATTGCTTATTACACAGCACAGCGTGTTAACACTGTTAACAGGACACTAAAGTAAAGTTTAATCTTATTCTTTTACTTTTTGAGTTGGTCCCTCAGCCACTTGTTGGGGCATTGTCAGTTTACCAACCTGTCACATGTGAGTGACAATCTGAGTCTCTTGTCACTCAAACACACACACACACACAGGCACGCACGCGCAAGCGCACACATAATGGGCATTCCGCAATCATGCATGCCTCAGCCACCACAAGCATCAGGGTAAACATTAACTTATGTTCTGCGGCCTGGAAGCTACCACTGTTCCCTTGTCTCTGTTTACAGGCGGGGAGGTGGGTGTGGGTGTGTAGGGGGCAGGGGGTTCATTTGTAAGGGGATGTCACCCTGATGGGGATGGAACGCCTGCTCCATCGTTGCCAAAGCAACCCGTTAATCAATGACCAAACCCCTGCAACTTTCCTCTTTGGCCAATCACGGTAGGGAGGACACTCGGAGCACTCTCCAGTTAGGATCACACCGACGTTTAGCTTATTTCCTCGAAAAACTGAAATCAATCAACTCGTCAATACATGTATGGGTCTGTCCAGTCATTGTCCCCGCACTTTAAAAGACTTGATCTAGCGTCATGGCAGACCCCTGCATGGACAGCACTATGGAGGACCGCACGCCTTCGACCAGGACTTTGTGACCTCCATGACCGCGTCTCATCCAGATCCAATCTTTGGAGCAGATATCGTACGGTCGCCTCGGTGAAGACGAGCGGGGGGGCGGTGGGCGGGTAGGGAGGTGGCGTCCATGGCGAGGTTCCAGGAGGCTGGGGGTAAGGTGAGCTGGACAGGGCTGCTGGTTCTTGTGCACTTCTCCTACCTGCTGGTCGGTGCCACCATCTTCCAGATCCTGGAGCGCGAGGCGGAGAGCAACAACCGCAACCACTTCCAGCTGGAGAAGCTCAACTTCCTGGCCAACTACACCTGCCTGGACGGCCCAGCACTGGAGAAGTTTGTGCAGGTTGTGATCCCGTTTGTGTTTTTTTGGTGAATATAGGATTTTTAGAGAAATTACAAGTTTACAATCCGCTTTCAGGTTCACAATTAAATCATACAATCTGCTATTATTTGGTTTTGTTGGTTATCAATTCTTGACATGAATATGTAGCCTCATTAGAGTGTTAAAACAATATGTAACATAATTTATAATAATAACTAATATGTAAATAACCGTTAGCATTCACATAGAACAGTAGTGTGCTTGGTATGATAATCATTGGATGGTTATGAGTACCTTAGGGCACTTGGCTACGACTACATGGAAACTTCGGCTTATGTTTGTTTCTCATTAGCGAGATAAAGGGAACATGAACGATCAATTCAATACTGTTGAGTATATTGCAACAAATGATGCGGCAAAAGTTTGATCAATGATTATTGATTTGAAGTGGCCTCCGATCGAACTGGACCGTTAAAGGTAGTTGGCAGTTAATTTTTATAGGAAATATAAACCACTAAATCAGTAAATAAATGTCTTGAAGAGAAGGCTTCCATTTTTGTATTCTTTTTTGTAGGTCATTTTGGATGCATGGGAAAAGGGTGTGAATCCATCTGGCAACTCAACCAACCCCAGTAACTGGGATTTCAGCAGTTCCTTCTTTTTTGCTGGCACAGTGGTCACAACTATAGGTGTGTTACTCTATCTATAAATTTGTGCTATATTCCCTTTTTGTATTTATAGATTAAGATGTCATGATGTATAAATAAGAAATGTAATTAGTTAAAATGAAATTTAATTACTTGATATTAAAACAACAAGGTAGACACAACAGTTTGGGACATAGTTCTTTGTCATGTTTCAATCGACCATTGGTTTTGATGTAGTAAGCTAGTATGCTAATGCTAATGCCGTAGCGCCTCCCGTTTCCCAGGCTATGGTAATTTGTCCCCGAGCACTGTGTCCGGCCAGGTGTTCTGTGTTTTCTACGCCTTGTGTGGGATACCCCTCAACCTGGTGTTCCTCAACCAGCTGGGAAAGTGCCTCACCATCCACCTGGGACGGCTGGAGAGAGGCATGCTCTCTCTGGTTCCCCATAAGGTACTGAGCCCTCGCCCTCCCATCTGCTGCTATGCCATGGGGCTCCAAGTGGCAAAGGGCCATTGGAGCTTCACAGGTTCATGTTGAAATTGACTTCAAACAACACGCCCTTATGCAAAGTAAACACTTACTAAAGCAACCCTGTAGATAAGGAAGGAGAAAAGCTCAAGAAGAAGGCCACCTAGCTAGTATGACTATCCCAATAGACCCTTTTTACAGCCGTGTCATGTTTGGAAGAGCACATCTGTTGCACATAACAGTTCCTATGTGCCTGCTCCTTTTTTGTAAGAGTGCCTTGGTACACTGGTTCGTAAGAGTAGCAGCACTGTTACATAACAGGCCCATAACTACTGAACCTGCCTTTTATAAGCTCATGTGGTTTCGTGAGGTTTGAAACGATTCATCTTCATGAGGTCACCTGCCTGTGACACCTGGAGGTCCTCCCCCCCTCTGGTTTTCTACCGGTGCCCCCCCCCTGTAGCAGGCGGTGGAGGTCCTAGCCGTGGGTCTGTTCGTGGCGTCGGGCAGCCTGCTGTTTCTGGTCATCCCTCCGCTGTTGTTCAGTTACGTGGAGGACTGGTCTTATGGCGAGGGCTTCTACTACGCCTTCATCACCCTCAGCACCATCGGCTTCGGCGATTACGTCGTGGGTGAGTGAAGAGCACATTGTTTGTTCACATTTTCTCCGCAAAGGCGCAGTATGCCCTCTTCATGCCTTACAGTATGGCGGACGATAATAGGAACATGTGGTGTGCGTTAGTCTCATAGCATAATTGCCTCATGTTGTGGCCAAATCGTTCTATCTAACCTAACTCTGCCCTCCTATCGCTGCTGGTTCACTGTGTCTCATTGGCTGTATCCTAAGCCAATCAGAGTGCTTTTCACATTCCATAATCACTATCTGCCTCAGTCATTTCTGACTGTAAATACAAGATGAACCTTAAAATATGACTGAGGCAATTATGCTATGAGGCTGACGAATTGCAGCCCTCAAAGCCCTCAATTAAAAGTTCACCTCAGTGATATTGAATACTAACAAAAAGTGCCTTTTCAGGGACGGATCCGGACAAGCACTACATCACCGTGTACCGGAGCCTGGCCGGGGTGTGGATCATCTTTGCCCTGGCGTGGCTGGCCCTGGTCCTCAGCATCGGCGCCAAGCTGATGGAGAGCGCCATCGTGCTGACGCGCCCGGGCCTCAGGAGACCGCCGGGGGGGGTGGAGGACGGGTCCTCCGGCAAACTGGAGGAGGAGCTGGGCCAGAGGACCTAAGAGCCCAAGATCTGATTTAGGTTTTACACGACGACTGTCTCACCGGGATGGAGAATGACTGAAATACATAAACTGGGAGGGAAGGGGGGAAGGAGGAGGGGGGGGGACATGAAGAAGAGAACGAACAGATTGTTACCAACATTTTATCCATTGTACCTGCTGTGTGGTTTCTCTGTACAGTTTGGGTGTATGCAGCACAAGAACAATCTAGCGTTCCATTTGACTATTTTGCGAGTGTTGATTTTACCAATGAGTTAAATTCTACTGACACAAGTGAGCATTCTGGGCCTTAATAAGGAATTGTTATTGTCATCGTGTAACGTCACTAGATACATTTTGGTGTGTGTGTGTGTGTGTGTGTGTGTGCGTCTGTATTTCCACATCTCTGTTTGTGTACCGATTGGCAAAACTCCATTGAAATTGAGCATGAAGAGCTATCTAAAGCAAACACATTAATATAAGATGATGGGGGCAATTGGACCTGAGAGCACAGAGTGTGCAGTTCCTCTCTGGTGTAAAGGTGGTTTCAATCAATGACCATCACTCTCGTTTCACACAGCTGGCCACCACGCACCACATTACAACTCACTGAGGCACCCTGTGGCCATTCCGTCCGCTTGTCTGAAACTAAAACCCTTGAGATTATGATTCACAGTTTAATTTATCCAACATAAAATTTGAATTGACCTTTTAGGAAAAGGTGGTTTTCTGCTGGCTATCTGTGTCTATCACTCATATGTAATATTGCTATTCTCCTGTTCTGCGTCACATATAATAAGCACACTCTTGCTTTCAGAACTCATCATGACTTAGGAATCACAGACCTCAAAATGGCCCGTGACATCAAGAGGGTCCTGCATTAACGCCCGAAGCACATTAACTGGAACTCAAAACCCTGACCAGTAACAAGACTGCAGTCAGTGTGTTCCGGTGATTGTGATCTTGCTGAGTGTGGTCTGAGGATTTGACCGCGGCTGACCGGTGCGCTGCTTCTCTCTGTTGTGCTGTGTTTTTATTTTGCCTGGGGATATTTGCATGATAGCCAGGAGGAGTGCGAGAGGAAATTAATTTGCCTGTGGCGCCTTGCAAAGAAGAAGACGCCGAGGCCTGGTCACTCCCTGGACGCTCATCTCTGCCACCGGTGCCCAGAACCTTTGACCCAGGGTTGGAACCAAGAGAGTCCCACTTTTGTCACCCTTCTTTCCCAAGCCTCTTCAACGGCGTCGACTATGGGGCTGGTGGAGATCTTCGCCCTGGCCCGGGTGCCCTCCATCCTGCTGCTGGGGGCCGTGTACGGGGCGTACGTGTTAACGGGCGGCGTGGTCTTCTGGAAGCTAGAGGGGAACCTTGGCAGGGAGGACATCAGCGCTATATTGGCACGGAAACAGCAGGTGCTCAAGACGTACCAGTGTCTGAACTCGGACGGCATGGACGCGGTGATTGCGGTGAGTCGCCCCTCGACTGAGGAACCCTGTGATTTGGCGCACATGTCGGTAGTCTACTGGTTGTAGAATTGCACGGTGTACATCGACGTGGTCCTTTGTGTGTTACTTAAACTGCCTCAAACTCAGGACCACTTGAGGGTAAACGACCTGCAGTGGTGGATCACGGACTAGGGAGGGGCGGAGGGGACATTTTAAAGTTAAGGTCCAGGAAAGGTGTACTGAAACTGTTTCTGATGATGGTTGCTGCCAACCACACAACAGTTAACATTAATTAGTTCAACATATTAAGTTTGGATAAACAAATTCTATTAATTGAATCATGTATTTTAATAATTAAAGGTGCTGGTTGTAGCCTTTGGAACATCACGATGATTAAAAGACATGGTGGTTTTTGTATGTTTATTTCGTTTTCTCGCTGTGTTTCTTCAAACATGACAAGGCTACTAGATGGAAATTTACAACATGTAAAGTAGGCTGCTTGGAAGCCTGAGTAAATGGACCAGTCGGATCCATCCCGGACAGGATCTTGATCAAACATAGTTCTGCCATTAAAACTAAAAAGTCCCATTCTCTCAAAACCCTATGATCTAAACGTAGGCATCAAGGTGAATGGTGTAGGATTAATTGTTATCTAGCGGTAGGGGGTTACAGATCGCAACCAATTAAACCCTGACCCCGCCCACCTTCCTTGAATCCACGGTTTACGGATGTAGGAGAAGCTATGGTGGCCCGATCTGGCCTGTCAGGTAGCAATAGGTACTTCCAAAATGATGACATCGTCTACTACCGCATCCAGTAGCCAAGGTTCAAGGGATAAAGTTCCATGCTAGATTTACATTTAGTTATTTACTGTGTAAAACGTCATAGCCAACAAGTAAAATAGCAACAATGGACTAATTTAAAAGAACCCTCTATGTAGATACAAAGGGTTTATTACAATGAAAACACGATTCTTAATTTCATGGTACTTAACACTAACTAAAACATACTTATGAATATTATATAACATTACTGCAAAGTCTGTTTCACGTGACACAACTTAATTATGCAGAATGCACCATTACAAGATATATGTCTTCATATTAAATTATTAATTATTAAACTTGGTTTTGTTGTTATGAGCCTGAATGCCTGAAAATCAGTTAAGACGTATACAGTATATGGCAGAAACTATAAGGGCAGAAAGAAAATAATGAGGATAAAGACAAGTTATGATCTTAATTTGATTGTTAGGTTGGAATGGGGAGACGTTACATATCTTCAAATTACAGCAGCATGAGCCAACAAGCCATGAGGTGGCCAAACTGAACTGAATGACGTCTCCTCCCTCCCCGCTTAGTCATATATACATACACATGCATTTATCACCACTCACCACTCTGCTGACACACAAACAGAATCATCTCCTCTGCCCAGGAAGTTAAATAAACAAGATCATGCTGTGTATTCAATGTCAACTTTAGTAAAATGATCACTTTCATTTAACTGAATTAGAATGCAGAATGAAGTTGAAAACAAAATAAGCCTGTAAATATTGTTAGATGTTTTAACATTTAAACATGTTGATTTCAAAATCGTTGGAATAAAATAAAAGATATGTTTATTTTCAGTTCTGCAACTTGTGTCATATGCAGCTGAACAAAAAGTCTTGCATAACCAGGGTACATTTTGTCCTCAACCGTCCACTGTCAGTATTTCTGAGGTGCATGCCACATTCAGGATGGACCCAACACTTTTATACCACGGATAGTTTCAGCACCTGCCCTCTAAAGGTGTGTCTCGTCCTGATGGCTGTGATTCCACTCCCCACTTGTGTCCAGATGAACCTATCATATCAGGGTCATCTCGTGACTTAAACAAGCTTTTATTGTGTGTGTGACTGAGCAAATTATAGTTCGGAACACTGCTGCTTGTGACCAAGTTGATGCTCGTTTCAGAAAGTCTTAGAATTTTGCATAATACGAGACCAAAGCGAAGTCTAGTTATTATTTACCTCTGCTTTTTATACATAGATAAAGATATTTAATTCCTGAAATATATAGATATTTCAAGAATGACTATAAGGAGATGTTGTTAATCAACAAGTGATGAACATTATATTAATCCAGGGTACAGGAATTAAGATATTAAAGGTGTGTACGTTTGTTGAGGTTGCAGATGCACAACATGGCGGGCTCTGTGGACGAGGACCACCTCCATATGTCGATATTATGGGAACAAATACATCATTCTGATCTTCAGGCGATTACACACTAATTAACACCTTCTTATGGATATTATATTATATTTCAGCCAATTCCGTTCCGCTTGATTTCAGTTCATTCTACATGCCATTAATTAGAAATCTCACAGTTCAGTTCAGTTTTTATTTGTCATTGTTACAGAATAACAACGAAATGTTGTTGGAGAAAAGCACTGACAGGCATGTAGTTTTAGTTAATCACCATTCTCACTATTTCTATATACCATCAGAAATGGCCAAGAGATCTCAAAGGGCGGAAAACAATTGACTAAACTGATGAATGCAACCAAACCACCAACCACTAGCCACTATCACGCTCACAGGCATAGCAGTGCTCAAAAAGTAATAAATAATATTCGATTAGTGAGTCCTTTCTAAACTGTATTTTAATAGAGTTTGTACGTGTTTATATTCCAGGTACTACAAGATGCTTCTAAGGCTGGCCTGAGTATTAAAGGCAACCAGACCTCTGACGGCTTTTGGAAATTCACCAGCTCAGCGGTCTTTGCTGCCACAGTTGTTACTACTATAGGTCAGTTGATCTTTATTTTTTTCTTTACATTGTATCGCACACACACACACACACACACACACACACACATGCGCGCACGCACAGACACACAGACACAATGCTAACGTGGTGGGCTTTTACTGGCTCATATTTATTTCCCTAACATATCACATGGCACAGTTCACAAGTAGCCCGCATTTGCATCATCTCATCAAGAGAAACCATGTCTAACAAGACGGATGTCTTGTTAGTTGTATTGATAAGCCTTTTACCACTGCATGCTCCTACTTTGAGGCTTTCACTTCAGGCGAAAATGAACATCATACATAAAATAAAAGGTCCATGAAGGTATAAGAGTAACTGGGTCATCATGCTTTGGTTAAAGAGACACTCCTTTTGAGATATGATGCAATTTGGATTATAGTAAACCCTGATTTATTTTGTCATCTCCAGGCTACGGCAACATCAGCCCCAAAACGACCGTCGGTCAGATCTTCTGTGTTTTCTTCGCTCTGTTCGGGATCCCCCTAAACATTGTGGTCCTCAACAGGGTGGGCAAGTACATGCTGACCATAGAGAGGAACATCTGTGACTTCCTGCAGGGAAAGACCACGCATCCGGTTAGGATGCTACGCACACGCACACACACGCACACACACACGCACGCACACACACACACACACACGCCCACAAGCATGTGCACATACATATGCACACGAACACACATGCCCACAAGCATGTGCACACACACACACACACACACACACAAACATACACACGCACGCACGCACGCACGCACGCACGCACGCACGCACGCACGCACGCACGCACGCACGCACGCACGCACGCACGCACGCACGCACGCACGCACGCACACACACACACACACACACACACACACACACACACACACACACACACACACACACACACACACACACACGTAGGGTTAAGACATATGTATGATACTGTTTGTATTTGCATAGAGAGCACATCAATACACTAACCCAATTACATAATTGATCATGGGGAAGTGGGTCTCTGTTGTCCTGTCGGTGAGAACCCCCTTAACCACCTCTCCTGGTTTAACCTCCCCGTGGTCCGACCCCCTCTTCCCCCCGTCTCCGACTGCTTCCAGAGGTGTTCTCGCTTCTTGGTCCACCTGGTGTCCTACCTGTGCGGGGTGGTGCTGTTCTTCGTGGTGCCCATGGTCGTGTTCAAGGGCCACGAGGGCTGGAGCTACTCCCAGGCCATCTACTACTGCTTCATCACCCTCAGCACCATCGGGTTCGGGGACTACGTCGCAGGTACAGCGGCAGGCCGTCCTGGCATACTGGCCCCGCCCCCTGGTGATGTCATCTCTAGAATCAGATGGACAACCCTTGGCCTATGCACAAATAACACACATTTATATTTGTCCTTAAAGGAGAACCAAACCCCCTCATCCTGTCTTTGGAATAATTTGTTCAATCTTTTTCATAATTGTGGGGTTTGCCGCCTCCCGTATGCTTAATCAGCAGGTACCGGTAACCATCAGCCAATTAGAAGACTAGTGATGTAGTCGTCTAATGCACACCAATGTGGTGTTGTGGTTTGGTTTTCCTTTAAGCCTATAGCTGACAACAGATTCACTGCACAAGTTGAAGGGCCCGATCTAATATCTTTCCACTGCCCACCGGAGGCGCCAATTTCTTTGCATGGAAGCAGATCTGAATGATGATTTGAATGTCACATACCAAATGCCATTCAGCTCTGTTGTGTTGTGCAAACCCTAAGCAAATGATATGGAAACCAATCCAACACAGGTCAGTGCAGATAGAGACTGATAGACCAGTGGCTGCTGGTTTAATTTACAACAAATAAATTTGGGTACACAATATATTTGGGCAAATTACCAAGAGGTCATTAAGAATTGACACAAAGTAAATTAGAGTGATTGCTTAATCGGGGCATTATGGAGAAGGTAATGTTGTGGGATTTCTAATAACAACTTATCTAATTCACTTCAACTAGCTAAAAAGCAAGAGGAATCGGGGAGTCCAGGTCAAGTATAGATGGAGAGTTTATTGCCACCCGCAAACGAGAGACAACAAAGCTGAATGGTATTCGCGAATACACACTACTGAATGAATCCCAGACAGCTCCTTATATCCCCGAATTTTACACAATACAAAGTTGGACTTTCATCAAATATAGAATTTCCCATCAGGGTCATACTGTGTGGATGTCAGCATACTCCTATGTCTTCTGAATCCCAATGTGACCTTAGAACATATATTATCCTTATACAAACAGAGATGATGCACATGTGTGAATGTAAGCATTGTCTTCAGAGAGTACATCAATATGGGAGTAGACTGGACTCTCTGACTGATGTATCACATGGCCCATCAGGTGAGAATATCCTGGACCCACTCACTGGTGTCACACGGCACACAACATCTAGGTTAGAGGTGATCAGCTCTTCTCCACCATTAAAGTATATATATGATATGTAGGCCTAATACTAATCATAGTTTAACATAGAATGTAAGGTTAATTTCTACCACAGTACGAGTTAAAGAGCTGGTATTGTGTTAAGGAGTAGATACTGTGTTAAGGAGCAGATACTGTGTTAAGGAGCAGGTACCAGGTTAAGGAGCGGGTACTAGGTTAAGGAGCGGGTACTAGGTTAAGGAGCGGGTACTAGGTTAAGGAGCAGGTACCAGGTCTAGGTTACCTGCTCCTTAACCTAACACACTCAATCACCGGAACACACTGACTGCAGTCTTGTTACTGGTCAGGGTTTTGAGGTCCAGTTAATGTGCTTCGGGCATTAATGCTACCCCCCCCCCCCCCCCCCCCCCCCCCCCCCCCCCCCCCTCAACACCCAGCGACTCCTTAAGGACATGGCCAGTGGAGCGCTAACACGTAGCACCCTCTAATGTTCTAATGGCAGACAGTAACCCGGAGCAGGCGTACCCCGAGTGGTACAGCTTCATCATGGCCTCCTGGATCTTCTTCGGCCTGGCCTGGCTGGCGCTGGTCATCAACCACACCATCGACATCCTTGAGCGGCTCCACGGCTTCCTCAACGGCTGGTGGCGCCGACGCAGCGGCGTGGAGGAGACGGACCCCCCCGACAACGAGAACCCCGACACGCAGGTGGAGCAGGAGGAGGCGGAGCCTGTGAAGATGCAGAAGTTAGATGACTGAAGTGTGACCCCCCCTTGATTGGACTGGGCTCTGTTCTGGTGATATGATTTATTTATTTTTTTTGGTTCCGTTGTTTTGCTGGAGTAGCAGAATGTGCTGGTCTAAAGATCTGAAGAAGCGCTGACGGATCTATAGAGCTGTAGATCTAGACAAGCAGGCATAGAAGGAGCTTGTAGAGAAGGAGGGGGGGGGGGGGGGGGGAGTGGGCGGTTGAACAATGACATGATTGGAGGAAACTAAACACATTATCCCCAGATATTGAGGATTTTCAGAAAAATTAGCCGGATTTCGCCCATTTCCTTAACTTCTTTTAAAATATCATATCAATTTCAATAAAAACTATCTGAAACATCTAAAATGTAAGTCTCAGACGCCAATCAATTCATGTTGATGTTATAATTACTAGTACAACTATAAATCGAGACAAACATGGTGCCCAAAAATGATCACTCACTTATTTCCGGCATAAATAGTGTCGGCCAATTATATGTTGAGTCATTTTCTTGGCCCAGGGTGGATGCCGTTGCAACAAGATGAATTCAATGCCTGCCTAATTTTAAGACCTGCGTTTTTTATTCTGGTGTGTAGCCTATCGTTATCTACCTGGCAAACAATGGCCTGAGATTGAGATTATCTGTGGCAAACAACATTAGCTCAACATGTTTATTTCCCTCCACGCTGTTCGGTGGGTTAGTGGTTTGTGGAAAATAAAAGTCTTTGCAGAACCTGCCGACCACAGCCTTATACAGAACTGCCAATTGTATTTATTTATATTAAGAATAACATCGGCAAGTTCACGTCTCAGTCACAACATCAGTAAGGCGTTTCATTTCAAATATAAATAAAGATAATTACATGCCATTTTGTAGATTGGGGACACTTTAATCCAAAGTGTTTTACAATCGTGGACACCGTGCATACATTGTTGTGCATTCATTCTTAGCAAAGGTAGCCCCGGTGGGTTGGTTGCAATTTAAGATAATCTGTACATTTTACAAATGAGGAAGAAAATAACTCAATGATTATTGTAAGGTTTCAATTGTTTTTGGTTAGATTAACCCAAAACAATTAAACAACCTTAAAATTATTGAACAAAACAAATGCTGATTATTCTATTGGGAGAGCGTTTTGTGTTACCTTGTGATTGCGCCATATTTGTTGTTGCATTGAACATTTTTGTTTATTTAAAAACAAGACTAATGTAATATTTAGATTACTATTTTATTTTATTTCTACTAATGTCAAATGACAAGTGTGTTGTATAGCGTGTGTTGATATACGTTGGCCCATCTGCTATGTCTTCAAACACAGTGATCCAAAAGTTGAGTATCAAACCATCATAATAATTAGGTTGACTTCAACAAAGAAACCAAAAATATTATATAAAATATAACTGTTAGCTGACTATACGTTTCATATACGTAGGTAGATTCATGTATCTATTCAGAAGTTCAAATACGCTCACTGTGTACGTATATGTAAGTCTTGAGAAACTAGAGGAGAATATTGCTTTTAAGAAAACCAATATAACTCTGTATGAAAGTGCTTGGGCAAAATGGGTGGAGTGTGACTCTGTGTTGAACAAAGAGAGTTACTTTGGAAACTGTTTATAATTTCTGTATATTAATAAAATAATTACAACCAACTTTTTCATTCTGATTCTATTGCGGATATCATATTGTGGTAGGAGTAAAGTAAATATCAGTGCAGAAGTAGTAGGGGAGACCGGGTATGGTTGTAACACATTTTTCTTCAGCACCTAAAACTACATTTTCGTTTAAAGCTACAGTTCTGGACCTTTTAGGCAAAGTACCCACATTTGTCAATTACAAGTGGCAACCATTAAAATCTCCTCAACTATATCACAGAATTTGTGAGATTATGACAAATACAATGTATACCTTTGTTACAACCTACCCCACCACCTGGGTAGGTTGTAACACCTACTGAGGTAGGTTGTAACAGGTAGACAAAATGCAAAAAAACAATGGGACTCCATTTGATATGCCGATTTAATGATAAGTATAAACAACAGGGTTTGAAAATAGATTCACCAAACAAAATATTCTTAAACTGTATTGTGAATGAAGACATATGCATCCTGTCTGTGAATGTGTGCGCGTGTGTGTGCATGTGTGTGTTACATTGGCAAAGGCATGATGCCACACACATCTGTATGCCTATACATGAAAAATGGTAGGCTACATCCAGTTACTGTATGTATACAGAAAAAATAGAATCCTATAACCATTCTTCACATAAGCTGCGTTTCCATCTAAAAGGTGATGCGAATCTTTAGAAAGTTCGCAAAAAAGTAATTCGAATTAGGTGCGTTTCCATCAAGTGGTTGGAGCGGAATAGGGTGATGACGTTACACGTTGATGTCGGCAGGGTTGCTATCATGGTTGCTATGGCCGGTCGTTATGCGGAAATCGGAAAGTCCTGTGTGTTCAAAGTTCGCTACGTCACAGTTGATTCGCAAAATCTGTTTCCATCTCCCATTTTGCGAATTTACTCTGTTTCGCAATTCTCAAAAACCACCTCAAGCGAGCGGATAAACTTTTTTGCGAATTAGAGGATTTTGATCATTGTTTCCATCACCGTTTACTGATTCGATACTTCAAAGTTCGCATTAAATTAGGGGGATGGAAACGCACCTATAGATAATAATAAAGATCATTTTAATGTTATGAACAAAAAAAAACCATAACGTTTATACTTTGTAAACAGTTGTTGTTTTTTAAGAACAGGGCGACATCTTCAACATCTTCTCTGGTAACAACTTTGTATGCAAGGGGATGGTGGTCACACTTTCAAATCATGCGTTTTACAACCTACCCCGCCCTGTCATCCATTACTAAACTAGCTGTATTGGCATGGTGCTTTGACATTAGCAAGGGAGAGATACACCATTCTTTACTAGAGAAACTATAATTAGACCTGATATAACTCATACAACTTTATCTACAACGGTAAAAGTACTAGAAAACAAACATTAAAATAAAAAAAAGTTACTAGACTGAAACTGTCACATGGCTCATATCTAATCCCTGATTGGTGGAAATGGTGGCGTTACAACTATCCCCGGTCTCTCCCTACTAGTATAAATGTACGGCCACACTGAAAGCGTTACGCGCGTTAAGAGGCGTAGAAAATCTGCATTTTTGCATAGGGGAACTGTCACGTTAAAATTGTACCGGGGGCGAAAATTGTACCGGCCTACGTCATCGTTTGTTTACATCCTGACAACCTGACAACCTGCCCGGCAACAGACGACGCGATGCAGAAAACATGTTTCCAAACAACGAAATAACATAATACAGATAGCGGATCGCTATCTGTATTATGATAGATAGCGATAACACTTGTTTTTACTTTATATTTGTATTGTATTTAATTGTTTAATCGAAACAATAAAAAAAATTGCCCGCAAAACGGGCGATCGCGTCAAATGACGCGTCAAATCACGTAGGAAGGTTCTTGAACATTCTAGACTATGAAACCTGCTTAAAACACTGTTTACTAGCTAAATTCGATTAAACAATTCAATATAATACAAATATAAAGTAAAAACAAGTGTTATCTAGCGATCCGTTATCTGTATTATGCTTCAAGAACCCTCCTACGTCATTTGACGCGATCGCCCGTTTCGCGGGAAAAACATTTGTCATTTGACGCGATCGCCCGTTTCGCGGGCAAATTTTTTTTATTGTTTCGATTAAACAATTAAATACAATACAAATATAAAGTAAAAACAATTGTTATCGCTATCTATCATAATACAGATAGCGATCCGCTATCTGTATTATGTTATTTCGTCGTTTGGAAACATGTTTTCTGCATCGCGTCGTCTGTTGCCGGGCAGGTTGTCAGGATGTAAACAAACGATGACGTAGGCCGGTACAATTTTCGCCCCCGGTACAATTTTAACGTGACAGAACCATTGGTTTAGGCGCGTAGATGGGTTACATACGCTAAAGCAGCGCGAGTTAATATCAGTTCGGTTTAATTGATGCGTCTCAGGAGGAGCATTAGTTTGACCTAATTAAGGTCAAGCGCCACTCCTGACTTGTTATTGGTCGGTTCAATGCCCTCATGTGTTGCACTGTCATTCGTAACAGCAGCAGACCCTCATTAGAATGCGTAGCACATATGTTTGTCCTGCTGCGACACCTCTGTGAAGCGTCTATGAGCAGTTACTCGGTTTACTTAACACTAGAGGGTGTACTTGTTACACTAAACTAAGTAGTTATCGCAAGGAGAAAAAGAAAATACACCAAAACAACGCGACATTTATCTTTAATATCATGTAATAATACATTAGAATGTTTATTAAATAATGTCACACATACTTTATGTCCATTTTTTAAACCACTGGTGAATACTGAATGAAACCATGTTAACCATTAGTTGTACAATGACCCCGGATACCTGCATGTTAAGAAAAGCCCTACTTCACATAAAATGATGACCATGATGATGACCATCTGGGAAAGCATTCGGCGATGACTGCAACCGTGATTCAAGATAGTGAAGAAGGGCTTTCTGGTACTATGAGTAGGCCTAAACAGGGTGTGGCGAACTGAAAGAAATTTGAGGAACATGATATAGAAAGTGATACTTTCTTCTTCCTTGAAGACATTTCTTCCAAAAGGGTTAGTGTGATTAAAATCTCACTACAGAGGCTGCAATACCTGTTTCGTCACAATCCAGTGAGGACCAACGCTGCCGTTTCCCAAAAGGGACCTGTCAATAAAGGAACTGTCTGAACATCACACCTAAATCGTAGCTAATAATCCTAATGCATTATAACTTCCTCTCCTATTCATGAATACGAATCATTGAAACCTAGATTCCTAACCTGGTGCACTGCAAAACCTCTTTATTAAAATAAGAAAATTTCTCTCTTTTATTATAGTTATTTACCAAAATGCTCCATAAGTAAATCTTAAATATATTCTTTTTTACCCTTTCTGCATGGATTCAGCAGTTAGTTGTGATGTTGATATTCAAATCTCATTCAACTGAACAAATTTTCCGCCATTCTTCTAAGCACTTATTGGCCTGCTTTGTGCTCAGCACCCCTGTCTCTGAGTCTGCCTGCGTGGCCTCAGACGTTCAATGCCTCAGCCATGCGTGTCTGTGTTTGTTGAAATCCGCCCTCCACTTTCGTGTAAAAGCCTCCCCTTCGCGTCAAGGTGAGGGCCTATAGGGAGTGGATGGAGCAAAGAATGAGGAAACTGTTTTAGACAAAATTCTACCAAGAAGTGTATGTTCTTGTTTTTTATTTTACCAGTATTTGTGATTCAAAACAGATAGGTGTGTGTGTGTGTGTGTGTGTGTGTGTGTGTGCGTGTGTGCGTGCGTGCGTGCGTGCGTGCGTGCGTGCGTGCGTGCGTGCGTGCGTACGTGCGTGCGTGTGTGCAATGCATGCTTTGTGCATGCATGGGTGTGTGAGTGTGTGCATGCACATTTGGGTGCATACATGAAGGTACTCAGATTGCCTTGACATTGAAAGTTGATCTGAAAAACGTCATAATTGCAGAAATTGTGGGAAATTACCAGTCTGGCAGACACCCTATAGTCGCCCTCAGACCATTTTTTCTTGTAGGAATAGTGCTGACTCGTGCTGAGTCTGAGGCAAATACCAGACGGCTGTAGGCCTTCCTTATGTTCCGGTTTCACTAGGGTCTACAGTTCTTTGAGGCAAAAGAACAATCCAGAGTGTATATGCAACTGATTTATATAATTTTCCTGTGAAGAGGAATATCTGCTCCGGTATTTTCCGAATAGCGTCCTTCGAAAATATTCTGTGGTGGATGAATGCGACTGAACAATAACATCAAGCGTTTCATTCACTACAATACAATTTGATGTGTAACAACAAATCCAAGGTGCAATGGATCCCCATTGCATAGGAAAATATTGTAAGTAAAGATCACAGACAAGTTGGTATGGTATGAAGACACATGGCAAAAACTATAACAAACTAAATGTTATTAAAGCATCCCCACATGAAAATATGAAAACTAGATCACAATTCCACAACCCCTCGTGTAATTGGTCCAAAATCCTGCACTTACTACTTACCCAGATTACTTGATTATTGTATGTGAAAAGTCATTTTCTATCAATCTGTATCCAGTGTATCCCCAAACAATGTGACTAAATGAAACATGTGCAGATGTGCAGACCACGCACAACATAACTGCTAGAACTTGTTCATCTTGTAATATTCCAAACTTTTCCAAATAATCAAGACCTAAATTGTGCGGAAACAGTATCAACCTTATGAACCAATATCAGGTTTAACAGACCACCAATCAGGCAAATCAAGCAAATGTTTTGCTAGCCTACATTATTTGTAATGCTGTTCTTTGGAAGTCAACCACAGGTAAATTGTTTTCTTTTTCATATCAACAATTGTTTTGAAATGACTAGATGTCTTTGTCTGCAATTTGCTTTATCAAGCTAATAACATAGAGCTTGTTAGTTTCCTACCAGGTAATTCAATGCAAAATAAAAGAGATTAGAACAGCTCTACTGATAACACTGATATGATATCATTAGTATTTAAAATATTAATGGAGTTTCAGTTCATTTGTTGGCCATGCATACCCCTGCAGTACGGGAACAGAGCTCTTTGACAGAGCTCTATGAACTGAGCTCTTTGATGAGCTCAGTTCAGTTGGTCAACTGAACTGACCAAGAGTGGTCAGTTCAGTTGCAATAACACTTTGATTTCTACAACGATGTTACTTCGAAACATGCTGCTGTTTTCTTTATTTACTTCTTCTGAAAGTTTTGCAATGGACATGGTTTAATTTGCAGAAAAACATACCTAAAATACCACAATTAGCCAACGTAGAGGGAGATTTTCTCCATGTGACCATCACGTCATAAAGTGACAGATATGGATTTATAAGCCAGTATCACAGGATTCCTGGACCTTTATAGATTATACTCATCTTTCTTTGAAATAACAAAACAGATGAAGGTAAACTACTCAAAATGCATTCATTGTTTATTTTATAGCTATTATGAATATTTGTACAACTCTTTAATGTTTCACTGAATTCACTCAAACACCAACGTGTTGTTTGAAGGAAGTGTTGTGATGGATACATCTTCATGGCTCTTGCACATCATGTCATATCAGCTGATGTCCCAATTTATGTCAGTTGATTGCTAACTTATTTTTTCTTTCGCCAGGGTCGGCAAATTTTTCGAGTTCCAAGCCAGGCTTCAGCAGGTCTGGCTTGAACCTCCATCGAACACACGTAGGATAAAGGCGTGACTCGAGGTTCCCGAAACAACCATGTCTGTGTGGTATTGTAATCATTGACTGGGTTTGTTTTTGGCTGGGCACATCTAAGTTTATGACCACTGTCAGAGATAAAGTGTGAGTCCGACATCCATGCGAACCAATTAACGTCTTAAAAGTGAGTTCTTTGACCTTGTAATATATCTTTACAACAGTAATTATCAGTAAAATGAAAGGTTAAAATGCCCCACGGGGGGCGAAGGTAATCAAAAAACATTACAACCCTACCAACGGCGCCCTACTTCTCCATGTCTGGAGGGAGGGGGGGGGGGTGACCTCTTCATGACATTAGTCTGCATTCTTGTTTGCCTTATGTGTGTCCTTCTCCCCCCCACCCATTGGAGGTGAAATCCTCGTTCTTGGCCAATGGGAGCGCATCATGCACACCATGCCTCTACTGAAGTGGTCTGTGATTTACTGTCTCTTGACCCGACCCGCCCCCCTCCCCCCTCTCTCTCCCCCCCCCCCCCCCCCCCCCCCCCCCCCCCACTCTCTCTCTCTCTCTCTCTCTCTCATCTCTTAAATCCAATTATGATCCATGAATAGATATAAAAAAACTGAAATATATTCAAAATAAAAAACAGACACAAACGGTAGCAGTTCCCCCGCACAAAACTAAAATCAGTGGACATCCCTGGATATCAGAATCATACAACGAGGAGACTGAGGCTATGCAACTAGCTTCGACCAAAGCTTGATCGTTTACGCAAAACGTAGGAATTAGCCACTCGATGAAGACAGCTTAATGCAAGCTTGCTAAATAGAATATCGACTTGCGTGAGTTTGTGTGCGTGAGTGTGGCGTGAGAGGGAGTGTGTGTGTGTGTGTGGGTGGGTGGGTGTGTGAAACAAACGGTGACAAATACCCACTGTTGAGAAATCTGTTGAGAAATAAGTACTCTCCTAAGTAGCCTCCCGATCCTGTTTACTGTGATGGAGCCTGCCTGCGAGGGCTCCTTCACAGTCCGGGTTCGACCCAATCTGTCACCCTTATGTTCCTGAGACGGCCCCCCGGCACTTAGGATACCGATATTTACTGAGTGCAGCCTGCTCTTATCTTGGTCCCCACTTACGGCTCAAAGGTATATACGTATAATCCCCCCTTTTGTCACTTGCCCGGTCTTAAACCTTTACTCGAGCAGGAACGAACATGACCTCCATGTAGGCTTAATCGGTTCATATTTTTCTTCCTGACCAAAAGATATGAATGATAAAAATGAGAGGTGACAGACAGGCCTGGTGGCTCGTCGGCCTCGGATCACAACATTAACCCCTGTCAAAAGGCCACCAAGAGGCTGGCCAAACACTGAAGAAGGTTAGCCAATGAAAACACACTTCTGTCTCTGTGTTTACATACGTGTGGGCATGTGACCATTTGCATCCATGGAAGCGGGCAGGTGTTTGAACGCACTCTGTTCACACAGCGTTTGAGTTTGTTTGAGTGCATGCGTTCGTGTGTGCGTGTGCGCCTGTGTGTGTGTGTGTGTATGTTTGTGTGTGGTGTGTGTGTGTGTGTGTGTACATACACCGTCCTACGGTTTCACTTCCTGTTAGCTTAACTCTTCCTTTAAATCAGCAGAAGAACCTGTTTGACCTTTGACACCACAAACCAAACAGGGTCGACTGCAGCCAGCAGTAAACATCCCCTACGTGTGAGGACCACAGGGTGGTGGGGTCGCTCGTATCTGCGTAATACTCGGACCCGTTCCAAAAACAAACTTCACACGACAACCACTGCCTCCACACACCATTACCAAGACTTGACCTAGAATATATTCTAGGTCAAGTTTATTGACCAGGTCAATAAACCCACTCTAATGCCTAACACTATTGATCATCTCTGATATATTGTGCCATGCAATGCAATGCACAAAGAGTATGATGCAATATACGCACAGAATTACATACTCATGGTGTATGGACGCTAGAGCAGTACATTCAACCTCTACTGGACTTACTCTGCTGGACAGAGAGGCTGTCACCTTGCATGGTTGACTCTGCCCTAATTGCAATTGTAAAACTGTGTGTGTGATTGTCTGTGTGCGTGTGAGCGAATGAATGTATTTGGGAGAGGAGGAGGGTGAAGGAGAGGGAGGGGGGGGTCTCATGTGAGGTTACCCTTATGGTTACCTTTCTTACACTGTTGTTCTCTCGCCGGCAACGATTACCTCGCTTTGAACCTTTTAGGAGTGAGTTCAATGCCCTGGAGCAGTGTCAGCATAGAGAGAGAGAGAGAGAGAGAGAGAGAGAGAGAGAGAGAGAGAGAGAGAGAGAGAGAGAGAGAGAGAGAGAGAGAGAGGGAGAGAGAGAGAGAGAGAGAGAGAGAGAGAGAGAGAGAGAGAGAGAGAGAGAGAGAGAGAGAGAGAGAGAGAGAGAGAGAGAGAGAGAGAGAGAGAGAGAGAGAGAGAGAGAGAGAGAGAGAGAGAGAGAGAGAGAGAGAGATTTGTATAGTATTGTTTATGTTAGCCTTGCCTTGACTTCTTGAGCAACATCAATAATTTTCAAAACTGTTGGAGGGTTCTAAATATGGTTGTCGAGAAAACCGAAACGTTAATCCTACAAATCGACCTATCCATCTCTCTTTCTGACTTTCTCCATATCATTCTCTCTATTTATGTTTCTGTCACTTATCTTAATAAAGATATTGCCGTGCAATATCTTGATATATATATTTATGGGGCTGTGACCCCCAACCCCATGAACTGCTCTTTGTCTTGACGTGTGCAACCTATGTCAAATACAACATTTAGTTCACCTGTCGGGTACGTTGTTATGCCTGTGTTGAGTTTTTTTAATCTCTACTGTTGGATTGGACCTCCTGTTCAAAGCCGGATGATATCTTTTCATCGGATTCACACGCACTTGTGATAGGCCTACATTTGACCCCTCATTAAAGCTCCATTAACCTTTGCACCTCATCACACAGTTCTAACAACAGGAGCATTTGGTCTTTATATGACACGTAAATGTGAAAGGACACCTTTGCCACAAGGCAAGAACACGCATGATTCCGTAGAATACAGATTAGGGGGAATGTGCTGATTTGCTCACAGCTCAGCCATACTGGCTCCATTGTGCAACGGATGGGGGTTTTATGACAATTAGCTAGAAGTTCATGAGGGATAAAAGCATTCAGATGCAGTGATTCATATGTAAATTATGATTGTTAGTACACCAATTAAGAGGAGGTCTGTGTGTGTGTGTGTGTGTGTGTGTGTGTGTGTGTGTGTGTGTGTGTGTGTGTGTGTGTGTGTGTGTGTGTGTGTGTGTGTGTGTGTGTGTGTGTGTGTGTGTGTGTGTGCGCGTGCATGTGTTTTGTGAAACGCCTACATGCATGTCACAGGGCGGACAGTTGATTTGTAAAGAGTAAAGTCAGGGTTTGGCAATGTCGGATCGACTGATCAAATTGCCTCCTGCAGTATTTCCCCTTTGGCTTTTCTGCCGAAGGCCCGTGAACCAGCGCTGAGCAACAACAAAAACAACACGTATCCCCCTGCCTCCGCCCTTGGACTATGGGATGAAATATCTCACATGCCACAAGGTAAACCTATCCATATAATTTAGGGGCCAATAGATGTAGGTTTAAGGTCTCACACACGAATGAGCTCAACACTACATAGCTGGCGATGTATTAATTTTCGCTTGCATTTTCCACTGTACGTCTATAGGCCTACTCGACGATGGTCCGGTATGCTTACAATGCATAAACCGTTGTGATGCTGTGTTGTGTAAACACAACTTTTTAGTCCATCTCCTGGCAGCAACTTGACGCTATCACTGGAGCCCAGTGGAGCATGAAGGTTGGATCTGATATTAAATAAGTTATAACACGCAACAGTGGAAGCAACATTATTCCTTGCATTTTCATTTCTTCAAATAACATCGATCCCCCACCTCCCAGCCATGCACTCCCACCCTTGCAGTAAACGAGCCTGCATCGAGTTGTTGCTTTTTTTATTCTCCACCATTGGGTTGGACCTTATCTTTTCATGAGAATCACAAGTACATGTGGTAGGCCTATGTTTGTACCCTAATTAAAGATAAATTAACCTTTGCACATCCTTGTCACACATTTCTAACAACGGGAGCTTTTGGTTTTCATACGACACGTAAATGTGAAATGATGCCTGGCCACGAGGCAAGAGGCCAGTGTTAGGAATGTTAATGTGTTTATATCCTTTGTAGACTAGGTATCTGGCTGGGCTCTTCACATATTAAACTGGGAGGTTCATGACTAACTAAAGCGATTCAGGCCTCGGTCTCCTCACCTATGCATCCACGGATTTCACGTTTGTTGTAAATTGGCGGCACTTGACAGCAGAGCATCTTGGATTATGAATGGTTTTCATCACACTCCTTAGTGGTCACTATAGTGTTAGGTGTCAGGTCAAAGATGGAGATCTCTGGATGGACCACTCATTTGATTGAAAACCGGTAAAGACATTCTGCTCTGATACCCGCTGCCCTATAAGCAGAACTTCAACACAGTGCCAGTACTTTGCAGTCCTTTACACGGGTTTAAGGTTTCCTTGTCTTTGTCTGGTTGACTTTTCAGACAAAAGCTTGATTGTTCTTTGTTCTGCCTGCTGTCTTCAGTGAATGAAAGGATCAAATTGCTCCACTGAACAATTGTCAGTTTTGGAAATGGCCAAAAAAAACCTGGACTCACTGTTTACTAGCGTCTCCGGTAAATATTGGACTGTTGCAATAAAGGTAATACCAAAGCGAGTCTTTAATTATTAAAATTCATGCAACTAAAGTCCTCCCTATTGACCCATGAGCAGCATATCGGCATGTAGTCAAAGAAAGTGATATCCTCTTGCTGCATGACCAGGGCATATGAAAGAGTAACTGGAATATTGCGGGCTGAAGCTGGGTCAGAAATGTAGAAAGAAAAATTATGTTTTTGTTTCCCTGGCAGAACATTTTGTTACTCAACACCAACCAGAAGCAAATTAGTTGAATGTGCACATATTCTTTCCAAGCATTTATCATAACTCTAACTGTGACTGCACAGTCAAAAGTCAAAAGTGACTGCAGATGCTTGTTATTATGAAGCAGAGGGCTTTGGGTGTCATGCTCGCGGAGGCCTACAGCTAGGCAGAGGATAAAACACAACTGTGGTGGTGCAACCTTTTCACTTTCTTCACCGAAGACAACCAAAGAATATTTCAGGGTCTTTGGCTGATGGCTTAGCTGTAGATAGCAAAGATATCTGCCGATAGCTGTGGAAACGAAGTCTTTGTGTTCAGGTGGAGTCTCTGCTTACTACACTGCAGTGGATTTCCTTTGGTGGCAAGTGACGAATACAAACTGTCCTCTTAACAGCAGAGAATCACAGCATGTATCTACCTGTTGGAAGACTCTCGCCCACTCCAGTCTTCTGATCAGAACACTTGCAAATCACTAAGGAAACAAGGTGGACAAACCCTGCAGCATTTCCATTATCCTTGAAACTAATCGCTGTCCCATATCTATTTTTGAAGAAGCACTTGACCGATGTTATTTTCAAGGTACATAAACATGGGCTTTGTGGAAACAGCTAGCTTCCTAAGAAATTTGTGGCCTAGTGTGGCCACATATATTATTGTATTGCATAATGCCAGAGCATTCCAGTGGCATTAACACACATGGAGGATGTCATGGACAGAGCCTACGGGGTTCTTGATTATGTGAGCTATGTGTGGTTGTTCATCAAAAACGCCTTTGTTAGCAATGTCAGTCTTATAAACAAGTCACCTGAAGGCAAGCAAGAGACGATTAGCCTTACACCAAAAAACAACCAAACAAAGCCTTTAGATTACTTTGTTTCAAATAACCCCTACCTTGAATGAACTCCACTCCACTGTTAACTACTACAGAAAACTCATTATCAGTATATATTCAGTGTCTTTTGTACGGTTAATTTGAAACGTCAGAAATAGGATGACGCTGGATGTCATGGCGTAGGCTGTTTAACCATTTCCAAAGTTAATGAGCCGTAACTACCTATTTCCAGATACCCTAATCACTGGGATAGATACAGCAGCCATGCCGAGAAAGACTAAATGCGTGAGATAACTCAGAGTGACTTTGAAATGTACTTGCTACATAACTTTGAGAAAAAAACGATCCTGTGCTGTTAGTTTAAACAAACTAAATAGATAACAATTGTACTCCAAAGTAGTACAATTTTGAGGCATTTGTGCACTTTTATGACACTTTATCTTTCTTGGTATTCTCAATCGGCAGTCGAGTAGTTATGTCACATGTAATTTGTTTTATGTGGATATCTGTCTTCCGAGGTGTATTGGAATCAACAACACAACATAAAAATGTAACAGTCATTGTACTTAGCATAACTTGCCCTTGGCTACAAACACAGGTAGGGCGTGTACGTGTGGGAGTTTATTTATGGAACATTTAGTCCCGGGTACAGTTTAAAAGGGTTTCAAAGGAGCTAGACAATAAATGGCCAATGGTAACAAGTATTATAATTCAGTTTGAATAGCTATAAGTCCTATAGCTGTAGGCCATTTCAAGGGTGGTTTCGTGTCCGTCTGTATTATGTTGTAACTACTCAACAGTGGATTTTATAGACAACAATGTGTGAATGCAAAATACAGGCTAGAGTCAGCAAGATCCTCCACGAGACATCACGAGGAGATGGCGCCAACATGATTAGGGCCCGGGCCAAGTTATAAGCTGATCGTAACAAAATTAACTGCATTGATTTTGTACAGTCTATCTTTGTTAAAGCTCGCACACATACTTTATTATGCACCTCGGCAGCACACATGAATTGGGGTGATTCTCAGGAAGGAAGAGCACTGAGCAAGCCAAAGGCTTAACGCCTGAACCAAACCAAACCATCAACCAGTAGGGAGTCATAAGTCAAGAGTGGCCAAATGACATGCTTCTAGTGTTGTTGGACACATTGTGAAAAACATTCAGTAATAACGATTAGGTCAAGAAGAATCATTGAGAGGGGAAAAACTACCATGGACATGGCTGGAATAATGGATTACAAATAGGAGAATTGAATAGCAAATGTTTGACAGGCACAATAACTAGTGGAACTCATTTGGGTGGAAACATTACATTGAAAGGTGATTTTTGAAAAACCATAGCAACATAGAGTCTCAAATATAGGAAAACAATATCAGCATGGATAGTTTGGTTTCCTAAGAACAGCAATAAACAATCAATTTAGAAAAAATGTGACACATGAATGGGTGTTAAGCGGGTCAGTCTTCAAACAACTTATCCATGGCAGTGTGTAATTATCATTCCAGTGTTGTGTTATGCTGCCAGTCAGTTGTCATTGTCAGCTCTAAATCAGCTATATTAAAAGTTGCATTTCTTCAAAGTAGCAAAGGAGGGTCATATTCTCAAGATTTTAATAATGTTGTTGAACTATTTGAATTCATTGTTGATCATCTCAAAGCTGAAAACCCCTCGTCTAAAAAATGGAAAGAGGTTTGAGGGCATTCTGAACGCCCCATAGGCTCTGCTGTAATCAGTATGTTTATATGCAAGAAGTCTTCCCATCTGGAAGGGACCTGTATCTACTGTCCCGCCAAAACACCTAAAGAGGTCAACCACTGCTGAGGGGGAGAGCTTACACCAAATACTTGCTGGGACTGTGCTGCCGTTATGTAAGAGTTATGTCAGGAACTCATTTGTCAAGGTCCGGCTACTCAGCCTTCCCATCCCCCGCTCTCCCTCTCTTTTAGACAGTCGTCGTCCCGCCCCCCCCCCCCCTCTCACAGAGTCGACTAGCTGCCGGCACATTACTGAGGCAACTGTTAGTTTGGTACGGTTTGCATGTTGTTTGAAAAGTAATTAAACACCCCACACGTGGATCAGTGGGTTTCGTTTAATGCAACAGGCATGTGCATGTAATGCAAAAATGTGTCCAGAAAATCAAGAGGAATCAGAAAGAAAACGGAATATTTCAACATATATCAGAAATGCCTCTGAACATCCAAAAAACAAGACATTTCCTTTTCCTCATACCCGTGTGCGAGTTGGTTTGCAGAGAGGCAGTCTCTCTGGGTTATTCAGGCCGTGTTCTCACAACCAAGATAGATTCTAACAGGAAGGTGAAGAAAAATAGAATCGCTAGACAGATAGGGCATGTTGATAGTGCACTGAATCGAGGTGGTCTTCTCGCCATTTATCAGTTTTGTGATGGGCCAGGGGCTTTTAACAATGTGTGTGTGTGTGTGTGTGTGTGTGTGTGTGTGTGTGTGTGTGTGTGTGTGTGTGTGTGTGTGTGTGTGTGTGTGTGTGTGTGTGTGTGTGTGTGTTTTTGTAGAGTATTTAAATAGAGTATTCTTTCAGAGGGGACAGGGCACTGGGGATTATCAGCATTACATGTCAATGGGAAGAGCCAATCCTTTAGTCCACAAATTGAAATGACAAGAGCGCATATGAAAGACTGTGTTGTTTCACAGACATATCACTAAGGGTTTGTTGTGAACCATTCTTGCTTCTACTAAACACACTGAAAAACATTGAGCATTTTTTAAAACGATAGTAAAAACCTTTTTTCGAGCAAAGTAGGCCTAATAGTATCCCTGATATATTTTAACATACTTTGGGAATCATCAGTAGGAATGACTTGATTATTGCTCTTGTACTAAACACATAGGTATGGCCGACGGTGTATATTCTTTATTTGTTTTTTAATCATCACAATATCATCAATATGTGACAATATAGACTATCAATGGGTTAGGGTTAGGGGAGGGATTTCCGACCGGATTGATAGCGCAGAGGTACATCTTTTGTGTCCCAGTATCTTCTCAAGGCGGATGTGAAGTAGCGGATCAGATGATAGATCTGCTCAGCTGTGGAGGAATCCAGACCAGATCCAGTGTTTGCGTTTGGTATTTGGAGGCTTCCTCGCGACTCTCCACTCTTCACCGTAAAGGGAAAGCACCCGGGAGAAAACAGTAGTGCGGCTTGAAGTTTGCACATAATAATCGAAGGGACAAAAATCCCAAATCAGCGAGACACAACGACGTGCGCGTAGTTTGACACGCGCACAATCACGAACAGCCATGTACGTTTCTAAAACTCCCCCAACGATGGTACAGCATGCCTTATTGGGCCTACATTGTTTATTTGCATTTAGCAATGTAAACATAATACTCTGTATTTAAAACAGTAATTATTTAAGACTAGATGCCACTTTTTGATTTTAGTTTATTAAGTTAAATGGAGTGTGGTGTAAAAAAAAAAGGAGATCTGAACAACTACCTAAATGACAAGGCCTAGCCTACTGGCTTGGAAAATAAATCCATTTCGGCGTTTTGTTTCAACGCAACTTGGGAAAATAAAAAGTACAATTCATATCTTGCATTTCAATCATATAAACGTAACACATCCATAGCAGGACTATTCATATATGTTTTTATTACCTGCCGTTGAACTGGTGAAATCGGGGACGCCCATTGCCCAATTTAGGGCGGATCCTGTGCTCGTCTCCACTCCCCCACACAGTTCACTACTAGTCTAGTGAGCACAGTAGTGTTCCTCTAAGTTGCTACAGGCGGCACATGTGGAGAGTCAACAACTGCAGTCCACACAGTGGCAGATCTTTTCAGACGCTCTTTCAAACGTTAAGCCCAATTGATGAGCACTTTTATTCATTTCATCTGTCGAGCTAATGCTGCCCGAGGTGGCAAGTTTGACCACTTCTTCAAGAGACTCGTGCGGAAGAAAAGGAACCTTCACCCAAAGACCAACCTGTTGAGCATGTGCCCGGCATAGCCAAAGGACTACACAAGGGGCCCCTCTCCCGCGTTCTCCACCCCTCGATTCCTTGTACATAAGTATGGTAGATAAAGGTCCCCTCTTAACTTCGGCAATAATCTTCTACTTGTCCATTGGTGCAGCAATATTTCAAGTCCTCGAAGAGCCTAATTGGAAACTCGCTGCAGAAGAATATAAGGTCGAAAAAGGAAAAATACTCCTAGCCTACCCCTGTCTGTCAGAAGATGATTTGGACAAAATACTCAAGGTATGGTCGCACATTTGTTTTATTCGTTTCAAGAATTTGGTTGCATGTGTTTGAGGTTGTATTTTATGTTTTGAATTAGTACAAATGAACCTTAAACAAACCTTGCTTTTGCTTTTATTGTTAATGGCATAAGGACTTTTACTCTGTTAGATTGGTTGCAATAGTTAACGTTAGTCGATAATATTGTGATACTGTTGCATTCCTCTGGCCCCGCCGCTGGCGGTAGGCTATGCTGTTATTGTCCACGCTGTGTGTATACACAAAGCCAACGTGCAGGTGTTTTGTATGCCGCATGCTGACATGTGTGAGTTGTTCAGCTCTTACTTTGTACTAATTTGCCCTTGATGATGCAATAATCAAACATGCCCATTTTCCAACGTTTGCGATTTATGCAGCATATCAGTTCCAAGATTACACAACACTTCCTTCCGCCCTGCCTCTCTCGCTACACTATTCATGAGAATTGTTCCATTTGCGCACGGGAAACTACTTTCCTTTTTCTAAGTCTATAAAAAGGAAAAACTGGAGCACTTTGTCTTCACTTACTTCCCACCGGCAAGTATGACCACAGACAGGCATGTCTCGACGAGTCTCCTTTCCCCCCGACCCAAATCTCCATTGGAAGGATTTAACACGCACGCACGCACGCACGCACGCACGCACACACACACACACACACACACACACACACACACACACACACACACACACACACACACACACACACACACACACACACACACACACACACACAGAGGCCCCTCACTTCAGGGCCTCCCCGCAGCAGAACTTTAGCAGCTCCTCTGAGGCTCATTTGGCTACAGCTGCTGCCAAAGGGTAGGACAGATTTTTCTGTTGGGTTGAACAGCGATGCATCATGGCAGATCTAATATTTACCGACTTGTTAAATGGAACCAGGGCCATCCAACGCGCCCACAGTAGTAAAACAAAAGTTTTGGAGCATAATTCAGACATGTAGATTCCAGTTACCAAGTATTCTCCAGAAGAGGCCAATGCAGTTTTTTTTCTTTGTAAACCTTGCTGTGGTTCACATCAGCTTGGATACTTCAAATTTAGCTATACATAGGCCTCCAGAAAAAACAATATCTGGAGGAGGTCTGTATCACTCCTCATTAACCTGCAACATGCAGATGTCATCTTCCTCACTTTGTTGCATCGCCAGCAAATTTGCGTTGTGGAAACTTTCCCCCAGTCTGTTCCAGTTTAAACAGGGTTTTCTGGCTCTCATGGAAAAAGTAGATTTGGCTTTCTTCACTTTATTAACAAGGGTTTCACTGCGCCCTGTAAAGGACCTTGAAGTGGCAAGTTTCACACATTGGATTTTATGGCTCAGTGATGTTGGCTCTCTGTAAAAGTTAAGACAGGAATCGCTGCATTGTCGCTAATGCATTAAAAACACAACCCACCACTGGGAAACTGGCACGCAGAATGGCATGCATAAGTACTGTTTTTGTCCCCCCCTCTGTGTGCAGTGAGGACAGAGATAGCCGAATGCGTCACAAAGTTTATTCGCCGCTTCAAACTGTAATTAGGGGGATTGAGGCAAATGCTTGCAAGTTTGCAATCTTGCAAGTAGCGTGTACATCGTCTGTGGAGAGCGGAACCACTTATCTTATCAAGAGTGTTCACCTCAGTCGCTGGACCCTTGACATCCTGCTTTGGAGAGTTCTGTTTCAGTTGTGCACGTGGGCTGCTTGCGTATCTAAATCATTGGCATATTTTGCATATTTAGTTTGTTCTTGATTTAGATGTAGAGGTACATTTTTCATAAACACTGCAAACTCTTTGTATTTTTTTTCTTTCATTTCTAAGGATTTATCTTTCCTTTCAGTTTCTTTAATAAGTCACGTTGCTACTGACCCATGTTTGGTATCGCCAAGTCAAGGGGCGATTCTGAGAATACTTTCAGAAACATGCCTGGCTGATAGGGAAATTTAGCATAATGCAGGATTTGGTACATCCTAGCTGCCTTAAACTAAGTGATGGAGAGATGTTATGCTAAGTGGGTCTTTGATTGAAATGGGATAGCTCCTTGGTTGGAGGCGTGTTGTTTTGCGTCATAGAAATTGGTCCCTAAAGAGTTTTGCATGATTGTATGTGAGGTTAGGGTTATCAGACATGATGGCTTTCAGGGAACCAATACACAACCGTATGGAACTCTTCCAATGCAAATAACCACCAACTGGCAGTTGGTGGCTTCTACAGAAAAACCTATCAAAATTAAAAGCTACAAGGCAGCAACAAAAGTCAATTTGGAAGAAGCCCCCCCAGTTCTCAAACTGTTTGGGCTTAGACTGTTGAGCAGCTGCTACGCGTGCGTGCGTGCGTGCGTGCGTGCGTGCGTGCGTGCGTGCGTGCGTGCGTGCGTGCGTGCGTGCGTGCGTGCGTGCGTGTGTGAAGAATCCACTGCTGTTGCCTGCCCATTTGATTCTATACCAAATCAAGAAGAGGTGAAGAGCATCATTGTTCCTCGTCTACAATAGTGCTAGTCACTGTTGGTCGGCAGCATCGCATGTTCAGTCCCACATTCATTCCCGTCAGCTCCCTCCCACAATACCAACGCCATAAATATGTTATGATTACTTTTTGTTTTGTTTTGTTTTTCAAAGTGACTTAATTTTTTTGTGATGCGGCTCACCAACAGCTGTTGCAGTTCTGTGCGCATGCCGAGCGCTGAAAAGTACCTTGGGACTGAAGCGATACTGACAGACCAGCTGTCCTGCTAACAGGTGTGTGTGTGTGTGTGTGTGTGTGTGTGTGTGTGTGTGTGTGTGTGTGTGTGTGTGTGTGTGTGTGTGTGTGTGTGTGTGTGTGTGTGTGTGTGTGTGTGTGTGTGTGTGTGTGTGTCAGGGGAATAGCAGTTGACAATGCTTAAGTAAAAGTGACACTGAAATTGATCACACTTAGCTCATAAGAAACACAGTGTAAAGCTTTAACTTGGGTTGACAAAATGATTGGTAATGCAGTATACTAGCAGGAGCTGGATAATATTAAGAGTGGTTAGAAATGCTACAAAACCACAGTAACCTGCATACACTTGTTTTTACTATGTTATAACACAGCTGTGATAGTGGATGATCAGCTTTTGTTCTTAGTTGGTGTCCCAGGGTTATAGGCCAGTTTTTTTCCCCTCACAAAAGCAAGACTTTCGTTGACTTTCATTTGAGAATCACTCGGAAGACCTGGATTGGCGTCATTGAGCTGTTTTAACAACTAAAACCCCATCAAGCGTTTAGTGTTCTATGCTTAATACAACTGTACCACTGTTTTCCATCATCAAACCGTGAACATGTGGGAATCCTTACTTTATTTTTACTAGATAGCTAACCACGGTCGCTTTTGTTAGTGGTATCACTTTTAGTCAATTAGGTATGGCATAATTAAGTTAGTTAAACAACATCACAAGTTGGAGATTAAACTTTGAGAGCTTATTTTCTGTTCTTCACGCAGCCGTTCAATTAATTTAAGGACACAGGCTGGCTGTCATTGATGAGTTCAAACTTTGTTCACTGCTAAATGGTTGCAATGTTATTTACCCTCTGCAGTGTGTGGGCCTGGTACTACAGACATCACAAAACCTTTTACTGTTCTACCACAATGTTCCCTCAGTGCAAATGGAAAAGATATGAAGAGCAAATTGGTGTACCTACTTTTTAATCTTATTCATAATTGGCAGAAAGATTCTTCATTCATAATATATTTGACACTCCACTTTATACTTAACCTCAGTCCTGATGTGGTCTCTTGTAGCTACAAATTCTCTTTAACAATGAGATGGTATAGTCTCGTTTTAACATTGTTAACCAAGTTATTTACACCGTAGCAGGGAAAACGAAACCTAATGAGAATTACACATTTTGTCTCTTAATGTCCAGTGTGGTGTTGCTTTTACAGCCTTATTTACGCAAAGTTTGGACAACTTTGCGTAAATAACTTGCACAACTGTAGAGGCAGCAGGTGAGGATCCAGTGTCTCTAGCGGCCGTCCCAAATCAGGGCTCCAACGGCTTGCTGGAGTTAAACTGGCCCCACAGAACACATTCCAGGCAGTTGTAAATCACGGCCTGACCACTGGCTGACCTGTTTTTAATGGTTTGGTCTCCATGTGACCTTTTTTAAGGCGAGAACTCGGAGGGTCACAACCTCGGGTCATGTGTTATCCTTCTTGTTTGGAGTCAAGATGGCTCACTGCTCATGACCCTAACTCCTAGTCTTAACCACCTTGGGATTTGTCATGTGAGAGAATGCTAGAAATTAATTATTAATAACTAAAGAAAAAAGGAGAACTTTGAGGAAGTACATACTATGCCCCGTGCGGTTTTGTTTGCATCCAGCGTTTTGGCTTTCAGGTCTTAAACTCTGCCCTTTCCCCGTTTTGTCTTCGTCTGTAAAACTACAGACACAGTGCAGACAAACCTCTCAGTCTACAGAACCGTCCATGGATTTGACAACCCATGGTGATGAGACAATATTTGATGTTTGGTCACAGGGAGGATTTGTCCTTCTTGTCTCATAAAATGGGGGGAAAAAGTTTGAGCAAATAGTGATAGTATTGTTTTAGTGTGTGCGTGTTTTAAAAATATACATTTTCTGGTTGGGACACTAAGTGTAACGAAGAACCAAAAGGCACTGTAGATGTGAAAACGTGGCGTCTCCGGTCTCCACGCGCCCGTATATGTATGGATACACACAGTTGGCATTGTGTTCAATCGTGCCAGTCTTGAGAACCGTGGCGTCAGTGTATGTGCTGTAGGCGGTGAGAATAGGTCACTTAACAGAGGTGCAATGTCCCCACTCGGTTAATCTCCAGTCACAGCGGAGCGACTGTGCTCGTCAGCGCTGCAGGCGTCACAAGACCCTACGGAGGAGACTTGTGTTGAATCAGCAAACAAAGCAACACGTCTCCTCTTGCGCTGCTTAATTAGAGAGCAGGACCGTCGCAGACCAGCTATCATTACAGAAAGTTGACCAAAAGTCTTCTAGCGCTTAAGTGTAGTGTGCAGAGCCCAACTCATCCTCTCAAGGAGGACAGTGGAGAATGAAGGAACTTGTGTGAATGAAAGGGATGCTATGTATGCTTTGTGCCAAGGTCTTTTTGTGTTTGATTTTCTTGATGCACATGGGTTTATCAGGGATGTGATATTGAATGGGATAGGGTGGCTAACACTAGGTAGACATAGATTACCCAATATAATTAAAGGGGAAATGTTACGAATCTGACTGCTGCATGGGTTTGACAATGGGGTCTGGTAGGTTTTCCTAGAACGATGGGATAATTGTTTTAATTTAAATAAGATTGCGTTGATCGCAAGTGTGAACATTGAATGGGGACATTTTTTTATCATCTCGTTTCATATTATTTAATCATTTTTCTTTTACTGCTATATTGGAACAATACCTCCATTATTTTTTAAAGTAAATAGTTTGTGAAATCTGCCTGTTCAGTGCACAGGCCAAAAACCAAGCAGCACTTATTCCTTTTTGCAATCTGCAACTGGCAGCATTCATATATGAAACATGGAATATCAGTATTATGTCTCTTAAAACACCGTTCAGGCCAAACCGTCCCCATTTATAAATTGCCTTGGTAGAAATAACTGTTGTTGTAGGAAAATCCTGTTGCGCAGTCCAACTCCCATCCACAAGGAACATAAGATTGTATTTGGTTTGATGGGAGAGCAGATCCTCTCCCTGCAGTCTCTGATTGGCAGCACAAGTGCTAGTATTTACTGCTTACAGAAGCACTGGGCCCGGTGTGGTACATGTCTAGAACGGGCACTGGTCAACTCATCAGTGCGTCCGTGATAACATCAAGAGTATCCCAGGAGGAAGGATGTGGTTGGACAAAACAAAATCTCCCCCACTCTACCCCCTTCCTTTTCGCCTAAAGCGACTTGGATGGGTTACAATTCAGTGGCTGCTGCTGTATTTGTGGGATTTGGGTATTTTCCTTTAACCCATGCCGTGGGATTTTCCCTTCTCAGGTGGTGGCCGACGCCTCAAGCCAAGGAGTCACCATCACCGGCAGAAAGACCTTCAACAATTGGAACTGGCCCAACGCAGTCATATTCGCGGCAACCGTCATCACCACAATCGGTAAGTGTTTTTCCATTTTATTTTACCCATTTAAGATGTAAGGTCACCCGGCGAAATGTGTTAATTGTATTGTAATCGCTACAGCATTGTTGACCGCCTTTCTGACTTTGTTCCACTGGACCACACTTTATTAGATATTGTTTGCCCTTTTGCCCGTGCTAATCCTAATGCACCGAACAACCCTTATAGATAAGACGGTAGCAGTTGCGGAGAAGCTGTAATCAAGGGTTCATTAGCAAGCTTTTTACAGCACTGTTTTCTTTGTCTTTTATAGCCTTTTCAAATCTATTTTTGCAATCCTTCAGAGGTGGAAATTCAGGTTTCCCAAAGTAACTCCTCTACTGTATTCCTAGTTGACTGACTGAATAAATTGACTTAGTCAGATATGCATCAAACGAGTGTGATGCTCGAGTGAGGCACAAATATGACGGTACTTTTTCACTGTACCACTACCTGCTGAACCAAACTAAACTGCATGTACTATACTAGTCCTAAAGTGACCTACAGCACACACACCTGACATTCCCACTTTGCCGTTACTTTTGAAGGTTATGGAAACATGGCCCCCAAAACCCCGGCGGGCCGGATGTTTTGCATCTTCTACGGGCTGTTCGGTGTGCCGTTGTGTCTGAGCTGGATCAGTGAGCTGGGGAAGTTCTTTGGTGGCCGGGCCAAGCACCTGGGCCAGTACCTGACCAAGAAAGGTCTTTCCCTGGTAAGCTCACCAGCCTCTTCCACCACCGTCACTTGTACTCAACAGGCATGTTTGTCAGTTTTCAACTGAGCAGAATGAATCTCTTACGGTCTTGGTTTTCTTTTTTTTGCCCTCTCCCAGAGAAAGGCCCAGTTCGCCTGCACAGCCATTTTTGTTCTTTGGGGCGTCCTGTTTCACCTCGTCCTCCCACCGTTTGTGTTCAAGTCCCAGGAGGGATGGACATATGTGGAAGGCTTGTACTTCTCATTCATCACTTTGACCACAATCGGATTTGGAGACCTAGTAGCAGGTATGTCCTCTGATTAATTCAAAATGTACTGGGTTTTGGCCTTATGATAATCTGTATTGTTTTTGGCCTTGTGAGAATCTGTATGGAACCAATAGTATCATTACAGAATCCATGCATAGCGAAAGGCTTAAGAAGCAGCTGGTAACTATTGTAACGTTGTGCATGTACGCAGATCTCAAAACCATGTCTTGGTTAAATATGTTTACCATTTCAATATAAAATGTGATGATTGTTTTCCTTTCCATTGCTCCGTCAGGTGTGGACCCAAACACGGATTACCCCACACTGTACCGCTACTTCGTGGAGGTGTGGATTTACCTGGGCCTGGCGTGGCTCTCGCTGTTCTTCAACTGGAAGGTGCGGATGGTGGTGGAAGCCCACAAGGCCTTGAAGAAACGCCGCAAGCGCCGCAAGCTGTCGGTGGACGAGCTGCGCCACACCAAGGAGGCCCATAAGGCCTCCCTGCGGCTGACACCCACGCCCAGCGACGTCAACATCTTCAGCTTCCTGTCCAAGAAGCAGGAGGGCTACAACGACCTGATCAAGCAGATCGGCGCCAAGAAGGACCGGGGCCTGAACGGCAACGCCTGTGGCCCCCCCAAGGACGGCGGCGGCGGTGGCGGCGGCAGCGGCGAGGGGGTCTCGAAAGACATGAGCCGCTCCAAGAGCTGCAACGACGCCATGTCGTACAACGGCCACCCCATCCTCAGCCTGGAGCAGTCGCCGCGGCAGAAGCGGCGCTACAGCTTCAGCGACCGCGTGGGGGTGGCCTTCTCCAAGTCCAAGAGCTACCTGCTGGGCTCGGACAGCGGGCTGCTGCTGACGGACGACCTGGCGGAGGCGGAGGCGGAGCAGGACCGCATGTACGAGAACCAGCTGGACAAGGAGGTGGACCTGGAGCACGGCGGACTGCTGGGGGGCGGCGGCGGGGCGGGCGGCTCCAGGAGGTGGGACTCTAAGGAGTACCAGCCGCTCACCTTCCAGAACGCCAACATCACGTTCATCGACGAGGAGAACTTGTTGAACAATAACCTGGAGGGGGAGGGGGGGGGAGGGGGAGGGGGACGACCACGACGCAGAGGATTATGACGACGACGAGGGGGAAGGGGGCACCTCGAAGGCCAAGTCGTCCGTCACCACGTGCGACGAGAACGTTTGCGAGTCGGAGACGGATTCCAAGGAGGAGCAGAGCTCCGAGTTGGAAGGATCGGTGTTCACCAGCGACGGGTCCGATCACAACCACTCCTATGAGGAGCTGGTGGAAGAATATGCAAAGGAGGATAACATGGACCTTTGACAAACAGCCATTTCAGCGGTCCCATATTTTCTATTCTTCGGTTGAATTTAAAGAAAGAAGGACAATTTCACCATGTTTTTGTTTCATATTAATATTAATATGCAGAATGACCACATTGTATCATCTTAGAAACTTGATTATGTTGTGCTATTTTCCAAACAATGTTTTGAAAGACCAGGGCCCAGTTCCTGCCCTGGCAATGAATCAGTCTGGATGAGCACTAACATTGCGGTTATTTATTTCATTTTTAGTTTTAACAAATTCATGGCACCATTGCAATATTTCTTGTTTTTATATTGGTAAATTACAGGAAAGGCAAACTTTTCTGCTGCTTTTATTGGATTGCCATTGGTGTGTCTTGATTTCTATTCACCATATTGGTGCATTGCTATTTATTAAAATGAAGGATTAGTCTATTATTCATGGCCATCATGGCTTGTATATCTCTGACATTGCACAATTCAACCGAATGATGCGGGCCGTTTAAAGTCCATTTCGGTTGAGATTATCTTTCTAAAACCTGAGCCACAAAATGTCTTCAAATGAAGGGCTAAGGGAGCCATAATTCTTTTTTTCTTATTTATAGCTGGGTTTTGCCCAAAACAAATCCCTGCTTTTCTTACGAAAGTAGTTTTCAGAGGCAAGAATGTTTCGGTGTAGATTTGAGTTGTACAGTTGATCAAAATGTACATGCAAAGTGTTTGACGCAAGCTGCCTTGTTTGTTGTTGTGACTCCACTACCGTGAATGGTTATTTCAGAGCCACAACGTACCCCAGTATAAAAAATGCGATCCAGTATAGAAACTGTAACCCCTTGTCATTGAAACCTCCATGGTAAACTCCAGCAAACTCCAGTCTGTTATTTTTGGTAGATGGTAAAAAATCGCTTGACTTTTTTTCAACTAATCTGTATTTGCCATGGCTGCGTACCTGTTTGCGGACCCTCCATCATGGGGACACATTTAAAATGGTTGCAGCCCCTGGCACCAGCAGCAACACCCGTTGACTGTTTGCCATGTCAATATTGTCTGTATCGGGAGCCTGCTGCTGCTGTACTGGAGACAAGGCATTGGTGCTCCTTGTTGGTTTTGGGGAGGCCCGACATGATTGATCTAAACGCATCATGTTTTGGCTATACCAGGGTCACCTGCAGCCGATCGATCCTCTTGACGTCAGGGCACCCGGCGGTATCATGGTGGCTCTCGGTTGCGTGGTCTTTTTACTCTCCTGAGCCAATAAAGGAGAACTGGGTCAGGAACTGTGTCAACTCAAAAAACGAGTTTGCCCTCGGCCTCCTGCCCCTAAAAAGACCACATACTTCAAACAGTGTTACTCCTCAAAGAAGTTTGGCAGGGCTGTGCTATTGTTCCCAGGCCTTCGTAGGATTCACCCCCAGTCTCGAATGTACGTGGCAATCAATGTAATGCATATGCTGAACTGAACTGAACTGAAGTGTAGTGTTGATTATACAGATGGGGTATGTGCAAACGTATTGGTCCGTCTTAATTTTCTACAAATGAATTGTGCTTGTTATGGAAAATGTTTTTATTTGTGATGTTTGTCCATTGTGTTTAACCAACTCCACGTATTGTCCTTTTTTATGACTAAATTATTCATGTTGTATTTTATGTATATACAATCCCAGCAAAATGTATATTTTTAAATAAACTATATCAATACATATAATTGGTGTAAATGCTTTTTCTTGTTACAGATGGTATGAAAAAGGCAATTAAATACACTTTAGCTATTGGAACGTTGGTGTTTTGAACGACCAGGGGATGTTATCTTATCTATTTTTTTTCCTTTGTGGGGAAATATGTAGCGCTGAATGTAATGATACAAAAGTACAATCATGACCTTTGCTGAGCTGGCATGGGACAGTATGCAGTTGTGTATCTCGTGACTTTCATAACGCCCTTTGTCTTTGTATATCTAAAGTCAATCAGCAGCAAACAATCACGTGCTTATGGTTTTGCAAAGAATGGGACTTAAATGGAATATGGCGTATACAATCAAGAGCGGGATCTTGTCTCAGATAATTAACATACTCATCCGCTCAACAGTCGCGTTGAATTTGCAAGGCAAAAAAAGACAAAATTATTCACAATTTTTTTTGGTTCATTGGGGAATCATTGGAAGATTGGCAAATATTTCAGAATAACAAGAATGGTTTACATTTCTGGTTCAGCCGTGAAGATTAGATCTTGCATACCAGCCAATTGTTGCCTTAGACAGAGAATGTTCACCACTGTCTGAATGAATCTCGCTACACTACCTATCCATGGGTTAACAGTACTGAACTAAAAATACACCACCCATGCTTTTTTTCAATCACATTGATAAGTTCCTCTGAGCACTGTTAAAAAAAAAATCGGAAAAGAGACACTACTAGCTACAAAGAAAGGATGGGCTTGGGGTGCATGTGAATGAAATGTTATCGATTTGCTTGACAGCCCTTATGCTGGCCTCTGCTGCATTGTTCACTGAATCACAACGGAGAACGCCTCGAGTGGCGGTACGCTGAAGAGTCGTGCTAGAAAATGTGTTGCCGGGGTGTTTTCCCGTTCACACAGAAAGGCACCTTCTTTGAACGGCCTCGACACTATTACGAATTAAACACTGTTATTAATGAGTACAGTGTTGAATTAATGAGCAGAATTAATGAACTAGCACATGAGAATGTGTTGTATTTGTGTTATAAAGCCCAATTAGAATATATTTCATTCATATTGGAGTTCAGTTAAGACTGGAATTATATGCTTATTTTTTGTCTGGAGATTATCATCTCGGCAATGTTGGATCGCATTCTGTCATGAATTCAAAACTGTATGATCAGAAAAGAGATAATGACAAAGTTCAGATGATTTACTTGATGCAATCTAACACGTTTTGTCTTGATTTCCATTGGAAATAGGGGGTCATTCTCACTCTGCATACAAATGCCTGTATTCAATTGACAAACATTACGTTTAGTGATCACTGGCAAAATTGCACAAACAAAAACCTCCACATAGTTCCTGATACAGGATGAACCTCGATACACGTTGAAGATGCTGTGACAGATGAAAAGGAGCAGGGGATGGAGTCCTCTGCTCCATCCACGATGTGAAGCCTATCCTAGATGGTCTTCACTGTTCTCTTGGAAGAAATATGGAGGAGCGTATTGATGTAAGCAAAATATATTAGACCACCTTCTGCATGATGTAGCATGAGCATACTGTCAAGGTGAGAGAGAGA